>NC_079418.1:3857671-4158028 GCF_026213295.1 Gadus chalcogrammus
TGTTGATGGTATGTAATGTCAATTGTAAGTGTCATTTGGGGACATATGGAATAACTATTTAGGAATTTAAAGCTAAAATTATGCAAAGAATCTAACATAATCCATGGCATACTTCAATCAAACTTAAGTCCTTAACAAAACACTTTAATGTATTGCCTGCTCAGGTAAAGTTGACCTCAAGAGTTGGTTGGCACTTAGTTATTTCTAACCATCAACAACTTTAATGATTGAATACACTTGTTTTCACTAAATACAACAAACATCCCTGCAAAAAAGGACATAAATTGGGTTTTGTCTTCAAGCTATAGTACATGTAAAGTATGTGTCTTACTGGTAATGTTGAATTTTGATTATTTTCCATAAAACCATCAGCAGAAGAGACTCTTCCTCACATCGAGAGCCCTGAAATTCCACCAACCAAGAAGCGAAGACAACGGCCGTTGGTTGAAATGCCGGAAGAAGTCGGCGCTATGAGGCCTTCCTCCCAAGGTGAACTCTTTACACATGTCTTTTGTACGTCAGTAAAGATTGTCTGTTCCTCTTTGGAAATGGATTTTATTCAGTGTACCAATTTCAAGTTGTATCAGTTATAACAGCCCTATCAGAATATAAAAAGGTTGGGGGATGAATTGTTATTAGTTTATTTTCAATGCATATGCCTATAATGGGGGGATTTATGCAATATCTGTTTGGAAATTGAAAGCTAAGATGATGCATATTAGCTTTCAATTGGCTCACGTGGCATACTTAATCAACATGCATCCTTAAAGAGCCCATGCCATTAAAATCACATTTTTCCTATTGTTTGTTAAATAACATAGGTCTGAATAAGTTTGTGAGCTGTGGTAAGTTTGAAATCTATGCAGTTTGTCTGCTGAATGCAATAGGCAATGAAAGGAAAAAGGCAGAAGAAATGAGCCGATCTGGATAAGGTGACACTGTGACGTAGCGTTGTCAAACTATTATTCATGGCCCTGCCCACTTGGTTGGTTCGTAACCACCCACAAGAATTCTGAAGGAGTCGTGATTGAGCTAGTGCTAAATGCTAATACCTTTATGGTAGTTGCTTAGTTCGTAGTACAGGCTAGTTACAGAATTTTAAATGCAATGGCAGAACGACATCGAAGTACATGAACTGCGACATGCTGCCTGCCGCCGGTTGCCGCGAGGCACCACCGCCGCGAAGCACCACCGCCCGGCAGCGGGCAGCCGGGCGGTGGTGCCTCGCGCCGGCAGCAGGCAGCAGGCAGCGCGCGGTTCTGTCTACTACAGATTGATGTGGAAGTGGAAGAACCAGAGACGTCGGAGAACCCGACGAAGTCCTTTGTGATTCATTATATCGTCTGGACGTGCACACAGATTTTGGCCGTGATAATATGTATTATTTGATATAGATATCTATGTATTATATGATATTATTTAGATATAGAGCTCCAGGACTGTAACGCAAGTGTTGTACACTTCCTTGTTATTTGGATAACCGTTCTGCTGTTGGTGTGATGGCGCATAACACGTCGGACTCTCGTCTCTGGTATTTCTACAACGAGACTCGTAGTGGGGGTTATCTCAGCCATGGTTGAGAATGAATTGGGGGAAAGGAACTTTGGCTTTGACTCCCTGAAGTAGGCATGAACCACGACATGGAGGAGAAAGGGATTGTTGAACGCGGTCGTCTCCCGCCGGAGCCTCGCTGCCGATGGACCACCGCCTCGGCTTCAGGAGGCGGTGATTAGCGTTGACCGCTGCCGAGGCGGCGGTCAACGCTCAAGTGGGATACATTCGCGGCCAACAATCCCCTTCTCCTCCATGTCGTGGTTCATGTACTTCAGGGAGTCAAAGCCAAAGTTCCTTTCCCCCAATTCATTCTCAACCATGGCTGAGATAACCCCCACAACGAGTCTCGTTGTAGAAATACCAGAGACGAGAGTCCGACGTGTTATGCGCCATCACACCAACAGCAGAACGGTTATCCAAATAACAAGGACGTGTACAACACTTGCGTAACAGTCCTGGGGCTCTACATCTAAATAATATCATATAATACATAGATATCTATGTCAAATAATGCATATTATCACGGCCAAAAGCTGTGTGCACCTCCAGACGATATAATGAATCACAAAGGACTTCGTCGGGTTCTCCGACGTCTCTGGTTCTTCCACCTCCACATCAATCTGAAGAAGACGCGGTCGTTTGAGATTCATAATAGCCTATCGTCTGGAGGCTCACACAGCTTTTGGCTGTGATAATATATATTATGATATAGATATCAATGTATAATATGGGTTTCTAAGAGCCATTGCGATACATCCACCGTAAACAGAGCGCATGGTACCGTGGCTACAAGCTGCTCAGGGCCAGGTGATAATATATATTAGATATCTATGTATAATATGGGTTTCTAAGAGCCATTGCGATACATCCACCGTAAACAGAGCGCATGGTACCGTGGGCTGCTCAGGGCCAGGTGATAATATATATTATATTATATTATATAGATATCTATGTATAATATGGGTTTCTACGAGCCATTGCGATGCATCCACCTTAAACAGAGCGCATGGTACTGTGGCTACAAGCTGCTCAGGGCCACGCCCCCACCCCCCTCCTTGACCTGCCTTGACACGCCCACCGTAACCAGAGCGCATTGTACTGTGGCTACAAGCTGCTCAGGGCCACACCCCCACCCCCCTCCATGACCTGCCTTGACACGCCCACCGAAACAGCGCGTTTGGGGGAAGCTCAATGTGCGAACGGTTCGGAGTGGCTGTAACTCTGCACCACGGCTGAATTTCGGGGACGTCTTTGAATACTGTGTTTGTGGCCCACTAATACCTATATTAAAGCATCCATAAATAGCATGGCATGGGATCTTTAAAGAACCTTAACTGTATGGCCTGGTCAGGTAAAGTTTACCTCAATATTTGGTTGGTCTGGCCGTTTGTTTTGCACCTATATTTCCCTCATCAACAACGTTAATGATTGAATGCACTCGTTTTCACTAATGACAAACATTCCTGCAAAAAGGTCATCATTTGGGTATTGTCAGCATTCTATAGAACATGTAAAGTATGTGTCTTTCTGGTGATGTTGAATTTGGATTATTTTCCATAAAACCATCAGCAGAGACTCTTCCTCACATCGAGAGCCCTGAAATGCCACCACCCAAGAAACGCAGACAACGGCCTTTGGTGGAAATGCCGGAAGAAGTCGGCGCCATGAGAAAAAAAGAGAACATGAATTACAAATTCACATTTTCCTGAATGTATGAAAAGTGAGCCCAGACAGTGATCATATTGCACAATTTATTTGTATTCCTTTTAGCTGTTCCTTTTCCCCAGTGTTGATTTTCAGTTAAGTTCAAGTGGCAGAATGCACAAATCAATGTTTGATCCATAAGTAGAGTGCACATAAGTTTACTTTCTACTTTACTGTAGATACTGGCTTATTCTGTATACCAAATTCCAGCACACATTCCTAACCGTTTGAATTACAATTTTCTCTGCCCACTTTAAGGTAAAGCTGCAAAGAAGAAAAAACCCTGGCAGCCGACGGAGGTCCAGGCAGTCGAGAGGCACATGACTCGCTTCATCACCTCTTGCATTGTACCTGGGAAGAGTGATTGCGAGAAATGTTTAAGGGTTGAACCAGAAGCACTACAGAACCGGGATTGGCAGAACCTTAAATTCTACATTCATAACCGAATTAAGTCCTACAAAAAGAAGTGGCAATGAAAATAGTTTATACATTGCATGTATAATGTATAATATTATACATTATACATGTATAATAATTTTTAATTATTATACATGTATATATATCCACGTAATTGAAACATGAGTCTGAAAGAAGTTTAATTATTATAGATTTAAATTTCAGGTAGTCGTTCAGTACTATCATTTTGCTCAGAAAGGCCAAAAAGGGCATAATTTTAAAAGAATATGGTGACGTTTCTACCTTGATTCTGTATTTCCAGATGCTTTGTATCCAACAAATCTTGTTGAAGGGCCAATAAAAGCCCAATAATGAGTGAGACCTCAATAAAAGTTTACTTTTGCAATTTAAATGTGTAATTCATGTCTTGGAATTCAAGAGGTAGTTAGTCTTAGCATTGTTGCATAGTTTAAGGAGATTGACTGAAACTGTAGTTGGGTGATTATGGTTGATATTCTAAGCCGGAAATGACATACTTGTGACTGAAAATTAAAAAAGTAGAAAGCTGACTTGAAACTATCCAGCTTCTATCTTTCAATCCTTCGTACTAGGTGAATAAATACCCTTTTACTACATCCTTAAATGTTAATTTAATCCTCACTCATATTCCTAGCAATATCAATCTTAATCTGCAATGTTGATTGATTTTTATCAATCATTAATGTACTACTGTCTTAATACTACTTGGTTTTAGATTTACAAATGCAGTAATATGGATAGAGGTGTAATTTTACATTTCAATGTAATGTATACTTGTTGCAAGGTCCCCACTAATCGCATAGGAATTTGTGTGAATTATGCAAAATATATGTAAATGAAGTCCTCATAGGCCATGTTTACTGGTTTTTTAAAAGTCCCCATAAAGCATGGTCAAATCACTACTTCATCATTTCAACAATTTGAAGTTGTGTATAAGCTTACACAGCATTTGTGAGTATACCAGATTTTTTTCATACCTGTAGAACCTTTAGAAAGGGTGGTCCCCGCAAGTGATGCTCAGAACGTTGGTCCCCATCCAACATGAAAACCAGTATGTGTGTGTGTGTGTGTGTCATACTTATATTAACTAAGTAGATACAACTGAGTAGATAGTAGCCTGTGGAAAGCATAATTTAGGGACGGCAAAGGGTTAAAACCCATGTCAATGGCCTAATCCAATCACAGTTCATCAGGCAAAAAACCGCAGTTGATTCCCAGCTTCTGTGAGTCACATGATCAGATCCATCCAATGACCAATTTTGTTTACTTTTGTTGCGAATTCAAACGTGGGTGACATCCAGTTAAGGAAGTTGCATTCGCTTAGTCAACATTATTTATACCACGTACAGACCGCACACTAATTTGCTGGTCAGTGCAAGTGAATCACTCGTGGTGGATTTAATGGATTTCCCCCTCTTGTCGATTGTTTACCATGGATTTAAATCAGCGTCCAAAGGTAGGCATTGGTTTACTATATTCCCTGCTGGTTGTGTGCATGTGTGTGTGTGAGGGTAATTTTCAGATTTGGAGGGAAGTCAGATTTGACCTCTGAGGCCCGGTAGAGGTCAAATCCAAAATGGCCGCCAATAATATTCAAAAGTGCCTCACGTTGGAACCAAACACAATAGAAAAACACTTAAGGTGTCATTTCCCACTAACTTTTGGGTGCCCATTCTGTATCTGATACATTTGAAACCACCAGAATTCAAGAAAATGCATTTAAATCAATATGGAGGTCAAATCATGCAGACATAGGGAGGTGAACGGTGCAAAATGGTTTTTTATTTCCAAAATAACAACAGTAATTGTGATGCCAATAATGATGATGCCAATAATAATGCCAATAATAGTATTTATTTATTATTATAATTAACTGATTTATTATTTAACTTTTAAATAATTCATTTTTTTTTTATCTTAACAGTCTCCAGAACAAAAACAGAGATCTGTACATTTAAGTGCAGCTTTGAGACAGGAGCACCGTCCAGTGCACCCTTTCTGGCAGTTACAGCGGATCAGCTCATGGCAAGACTTTGCTGCTTCAGGGAGAGTGGTCCAGAGTGGCTGCCAACCAGTGGTTTCCTTTGTCCAGCCCCAGTCAGATGGCTCTGGCATCTCTGGATCCAGGACCAGTGACTGGTTCCAGATGTTCGTCTGAAAGCAAGTACGCTTGATGTGCTGTTTGAGGGCAGCCTGGGTTGGAGGGATGTTTTCTAAACTCCTGGACTTCTGGGAGAAAAGCTGTTTCCTGGCATCATTCACTTCCATGCTCTCGCTGGTTCGGTCATACATGAGCACCACAAATCGTTCCAGCAGTAACATGGACTCTACACTGACCTCACTTGGCATGCATAGGAGTTCCTGGAAAGCATCACTGACCTCTGGGAAAGACTTCCATGTCTCCCAGGCAGTCTTCTTTCCACGGCCAGCAAATGCAGACACAGTGTCACATCCAGTGAAAGCATGAAAGACAGGGAGAGTCAGGCACTTGATAGGAGTCATTGTGGCAACCATTTCGTGAATAGCGATAAACCGGAAACTTGACCCAACACCAAAGGAAATCCATAGTTCATCAGGAGCTATTTTGCTAAAAGAAGCCACTGCCAACACCACCACATCCGTATCAACGGTACGTATGGTCACCTTCTTACAACCTTTCTGCACAGCATCTGCCACATGCAGAAGTAGCCGATTGTCAGCCTCTTCTTGCGAACATGGGGCAAGGCGGGCCACACATAAGTCAGCAGGAGAGCAGAGGACTCCAGTTCCATCTGTTGCATACAGTTCCTTGCCCTGTGCTACAGGCAGATTAATGGATTCCCGGGCCAGGAAGGAAAACAACTCTGTTTTGTTTTCATCACACCGAAGGAAGTCTTTCCAGTTCTTGGGCATCACAGTAAGGGGAGCAACCCTTTTCCTCATGCCGTTTCCCCTCTTTTGTCTTGTTGAGGCTTTCAGGCTGGCAGATAGGTATACATCCCAGACAAGGTCAACACGGTCGCCTACCTCTAGTTGAGCAGAGATGTATGGTACAAACACTGTTTCTCCATACTCTTGAAATGTTCTTGATGTGTTTGGATTCAGCATTTGAACCACAACTGCACCATCTAGAATTACTGCATCGGTCTCAGGAACACTCTTGTTTTCGGGCAGATTTGACTCCAGGCAGTGAAGCAGATCTGCTTTAACCCCGAACCGAAGTTTTCCTCCACTTGACAGAGCTGGAGGTGCTGCCTGGTTTTCATGGGAAAAGAAGTGGTTGATGTCTCCATCTCGTGTTTGACATGAAATGTACAGTCTTGAAAAAAGGCCACAGTCACTCTTCAGTGCGGCAAGTTGGGCCTTCTCTTTTGTTTTGCTCTTGACAGGTGGTCTGCTGAACAGTGGCAACTTGTTCTTTGGAAGAGGATGTGTGATAGGTGTTGTACACCTTTCCAGCCTTTGGGTCACAAACTCGGTGTACTGCTCCTCACCAAGGGTAATAATCCTTCTTACAGCATCAGCAACTTGGGTATCAACAATGTCTCTTGTGTCAATGACTAAAAGATCTTGGCTGTGTTCTAGAAATGGATTCCCCATCTCTTCCAGCACTGTGACGAGTGCCTTAACCTCCTTTAGGAATGCTGTTTGCACTCCAGGTTGCTGTTCATGGTGTCTTGAGTCACTGAGTCCATGTTGTTGGTTTGTTGCCTGTTCTTCAAACTCTTTAGTGATCCTGGCGATTTCTGGTCCTGCCACCATCCAGCGTCTGAGTGCTCCTGGATTTCCAGTCAGTCCGATAGCCCCACCAGAACCTTTGACCATGGCATTGTTCTGTTCATGGCACTGGTCAAGTGCCATGGCAGAGAACTGGTTGCTGGTTTTGTGCACCACGAAATGTCCGGACATGAATTCTGCTAGGACTGCTGGGTGTCTGTCTGCAAGAGTCATCATATCACGGATGTGTACAGAAAGCCATCTGCTGTAGTGTGTGTGATCTAGGGCGAACATCCAGGGCATGATCTGTGTCAGGGATTCAACGTACAGCTGGAAGTTGCCTTCACGAATGGACCTGATGTACCGCAGAACGAGAAGCTGCAATGACAGGGTCTTATGCCAGTAGTCAAAGTGAACACTGGCCTTTGCTTGCTGAATGCACCACTCCTCAAAAGATAGACTGATAGGTGGCATGACATCTTTATCATCAGATATGCACTCTTCATTGTACGCTTGTTGCAGGAGTGTATAGAGACTTGCAGCCGTGACCTGGTGTGCATGGCGGGTCTTGGTGACATGTTTGGCATGTATGAAGGAATTGGCTGTTCCAGAACTTGCAATGTCAGCCTGGACCAGGGCATTGGTCCAGCCACTGCCTTCTAGCCAGTCTCCCAGCAACTTCAACATGGCCATTTCAATATGTAGACCACCAAACATGATCACAAAGTGATCTTCTCCATAAGTGTCTGGCCAGGACCACTGTATTTGTTTAGCGAGAGCATACAGTGGTTGGTCAGCAGCAAGGACAGGAATCTGACCAGGGTTCACATTTTTAACTGCTCTTTTAATGATTTCCATAGAGTGCCGAATCATTGCTACTGAATGTGCATTGTCAAGAAAGAGAGGCAATAATGCGTTGATTGCTGCAGGAGGGATGATGGCTTGGTGAACATCAGCGTGGTAGGCAGACCATGATATCATGCCATCAATGGTAGATGTTTCAACAGCTGTCTTGACTTTTCTGAGCCATGCATACTCATCCTCTGTGGCGGCTGTAGAAACCAGGAGGGTGGAAGGTCTCACAGGACCTTGTACAGGTGGCACACTGAATTCCTTTGTCCGGAGGGTAGCTGGTGGCACGACTGTGTAGGCTGTTGGCAGAGGTGTCACTGACTTGGTGGAAGAGCCATTTTGACTAATCACTAGCACACCGCGATCAGTTCCGCTTTGTGTGTGTGACAGATGCTGCATAAGTGAGATGCCGGTGCCGTGGAAGGAATCTTTGGCTGTTGCAGAACTTGGGTTATGGTCTATGTTGTCCACAGCTCCTGTTGTAAACAGTCCATGGCGCAACTTTGTTGGGCACACAACATCCTCCATCCTAAATTGCTGGAAGACACCATTGGCAATGTCTGATGTGATTTGCAGCAGCCTGTCATAAGAAACACACAATCCCAGATTGAACAGTGTGTCAATTAGCCCCCTACTCCGTGTAACTGCATGGATCTTGAGGGACAGATATAGAGGGAGTGGAGTTTCTCGGGTGTGCCTTGTATGTGCTGAGCTTGGTGAATCCATGTTCCGTGCCTGCTTCTTACTGTTAAAGACTATCAATTGGGAGATTGTTAGGGCAGGTTTTGTGGTGGACTGATGCTCAATGTTTGTACCATCAAGTACCATGTTGATGAAGGCCAAGAGAGATGGTGGCACAGCCTTCTGCTGGCAGTTTTCTTTGAATGACCCGTCAAAAGAGAAAGATGAATTTAGGATCTCTTTGCGCACTACTTGTGCTGCTCGCATTAAGTGCATGGCATCACTGTCAGTTTGACAGGCTATCATGAGAGCTGGTCCAATGTCCTTCTCAAAACTCAGGAGTGTGTCTCTTCCGCGTGAATGTGCCCTCAGATGTGGAAGCTCAGAAAGCAGTCGTTCTTTCAGTCTGGTGGTGTGAATCCGTTCACCTACAGTAAGACCAAGATGTTCCAGCCTGGTCTTGTACAACTGAGCGATGTCTGTCAATTTGAAGACAGGAGCACTGTTCTCATTACTGTTCATGTCTTCCAGATATGCCACTAACTGTGCAAAGGCTATGCCATGTAGACAAGAATCATCTCCATCATTTCGTTTAGATGCAGCCTGCCTGGCTCTGTTGTACAATGAAGACAGACAGTGGTGATGGTACTTGGCCTCAATGGAAATCATGTCACCCTCTGCAAGCTTGACCAACAGAGCAGTGTAAAGGCTGGGACGAATTAAAAAAATATAAATACACTTTATGTTGAAAGTATAGACCGTCCCGATTCCCATTGAAACGAATGGCGCAGTGATTATTCTTCAAAACGAGATCTGTTAAATTGTGAAAAATGAATCAAACTGTAATCAGACAACACGGTTATATGCTATAGACCCTAGAGTATCTGTGGTATAAAGGCTGAGACGAATTTCGAATTATAAATATGTACAATCCATAACGTTAGCTCTCTGGCTCATAGCTCAGTGGACTAGAATACCTCCTAGAATCATTGCTTGTTGGCCGAAACATAATAATAATAAAAGAACATAATAATTAAGTAATAATTAAAGACACAGCCTTATATTAACATGCTAGCTACAAATGTGTTCAAGCCTGGTTGACCTGGTTAACCCTAACCATATTTGTGGCAACCAGGTAGGCTGGTCTGTTATAAACATTACCTATTTCAGCCAAAACAAATTTCACATTACCAAGCTGACATCTACAATATACTCTGTTCAATATCTACAATATAATCTGTTCATATCTACAATATACTCTGTTCAATCATTAAACTAGCTTCAGCTCACATAAATGTTGCAGACTATCTTCTAGTTAAGCTAGGATAATTATTTTGATCAATGTCCATGATTTTTACCTCAAAGCTAGATGATTTTTACCTCATAGCTAGATAATAATAATAATAAATAATAATGATAATAATAATAATACATTTTATTTATAATGCACTTTATATTCAAGAATCTCAAAGTGCTTCAGAGAAAAAAATACCAAAAAACTATTAAAAAGGGGGAACCTCAAAGAAAGTTTAGCTAAATGCTCTTTTAAAGAGATGGGTTTTGAGGTTCCGTTTAAAAAGAGCTGTAGTCTGTGGAGCCCTCAGGTGGTCAGGGAGGGCGTTCCATAGTCTAGGGGCAGCAGCAGAAAAGGCCCGATCACCCATGGTGCACAGCTTCGTATGTCGGGTTTGGAGGGTGTGAGTGGATCCTGAACGGAGTGTACGTGAGTTTGTCGGGGGGGTGAGGAGTTCCTGAAGGTAGAGGGGGGCAAGTTCGTGAAGGCACTGGTGGGTGAGGAGGGAGACCTTGTACTCAATTCTGAGTGAGACAGGGAGCCAGTGCAGTGATTTCAGGATGGGGGTGATGTGGTCAGGTCATGCTTGCGCACCCTCATCAGGACCCTGGCAGCACTGTTTTGAATGTATTGGAGCCTCTGGATGCTCTTGCCAGGGATCCCAATGAGGAGTGCATTGCAGTAGTCCAACCTGGAGGAGACAAAGGCATGGACGAGCTTCTCTGCATCAGCCAGGGTGAGTGATTGGCGGAGTTTGGCGATGTTCCTGAGGTGGTATAAAGCTGTCTTACAGAGGTGTTTGATGTGGGTGTCAAAATTAAGTTGTGGGTCCATTTTAACACCGAGGTTGGTGACGGATGTGGAAAGGGGGATGTTTTTGCCAGAGAAGGTGATATTGGTGATGGTGGGGGAGCTGAGCTGATGTGGCGTGCCAATAAGGATGGCTTCCGTTTTATGGCTGTTAAGTTGTAGGAAGTTGAGCTTCATCCACGCCTCTATCTCCTCCACGCAGGTGGTCAGTGTGGATGTTGGCAGAGGGGCAGAAGAAGTGGGGGTTGTCCTGATGTAGAGCTGTGTATCATCAGCATAGCAGTGGTAAGACAAGCCATGCCTGCTAATGACACTACCCAGGGGGAGCATGTACAGTGAGAACAGTGTGGGGCCCAACACCGAGCCCTGGGGGACACCGCAGGTGACGTTGTTGGTGTGTGATTTTGCTTTGCCCAGGGCAACGTGCTCAGTTCTGTCAGTGAGGTACGAGGTGAACCAGTTCTTTACATTTCCTGATAGTCCAATGGTGTATTGCAGGCGGTGAAGGAGAATATTGTGGTCAACCGTATCAATAGCAGCTGTTAAGTCCAGGAGGATGAGGAGAGATGGGGAGCCGGTGTCTGCTGCCATCAGGAGGTCATTTGTGACCCTGACCAAGGCTGTTTCTGTACTGTGGCCATAGCGGAAACCAGACTGGAATTTTTCAAACAAGTGATGTTGTATGAGGTGATCCTGGAGTTGTGCTGCAACTGTTTTTTCCAGAACTTTTGACAGAAATGGGAGATTTGAGATGGGCCTGTAGTTGGAGAGGACTTCTGGATCAAGGGTAGTTTTTTTTTTATGTTGGTCTGATGACAGCAGTTTTTAATGCAGATGGGATATGGCCGGCCAGGAGGGAGTGGTTAATGATATTGGTGATGAGTGGAGAGACAGCAGAGATGTTGGCCTTCAGCAGAGCTGTAGGGAAGGGGTCTAGTGCACAGGTGGATGGCTTCATTTTCCTGATGACGTCCTCCACCTTTTCCTTTGTGATGCTGGAGAAGGAGCAGAGGGTCTGGACAGAGTCAATCGGTGGGTCAGCAGTTTGAAGGGGCAGGGCAGTAGTGATGGAGAGGCGTGAGCGGATGTTATTCACTTTTTGTTTAAAAAAGTTGATGTGCATGTTGCACCTCTCCGTGGTGACATCAGATTGGGATGGTAAAGGGGGTTTGAGAAGGTGATGGACAGTTGAAAAGAGCTGTTTGGAGTTACCAGGGCTATTGTTGATTATTGCGGAATAGAACCTGGACCGTGCATTATTCAGGGCTTCAGCATATGCCCTCCTGTGTTCCCTGTATGCCTGTTTGTGAACGGTCAGACCAGAGGCCTTGAGTCGCCGCTCAAGGACACGCCCAGCAGCCTTCATTGTACGTAGTTCACTGGTGTACCAGGGTGCGGAGCGCGAGAAGGAGACTGACCTCGATGTTAAGGGGGCGTGGAGATCCAGGAGACTGCTCAGGGACTGGTTGTATAAGTCCACTGAGTCAGCAACAGAGAGGGAGTCAGTTGAGCCAGAGGAGAGATGTTGAAGGTCCAGGTCCAGGGCATCCATGTTGATATTTTTCACATTCCTGAAGTGGATCTGCCGCTTTGGTTTGGTGTGGGAGGAAGGAAAAGGGAGCTCCATTGACACAACTCTGTGATCCGAGACGCCAAGATCATAGACCTGTAGGTTGCTGATGGGGGCGGAGTTTGAGATGACCAGGTCAATTGTGTGTCCTCTGGAGTGTGTGGGGGCATCAACATGTTGTTGTAGGTTGAGGGAGTCTAGCAGCTGAAGAAAATCAGCAGCGGGCTGGCATGAGGGGGTGTCAACATGAATATTTAAATCACCCAGAATGATGGTATTGGCAGAGGTAGTACAGAGTGTTGTGAGGAGATCAGACATTTCCGGGATGAAAGCAGAGTTGGGTTTAGGGGGCCTGTATTTGAGTAGAACAGTCATGGGATGGGGGGGCTTGCATGTGAATGCAAGACATTCAAAGGAGGAAGTTGTAGGCAACACCATGGGGGACAACTCCAGGTCCTGTTTGTGGATGACAGCTAGGCCACCACCGCGTCCAGTTCTGCGGGCTGCCTCCAAGTAACTGTAGCCTGGGGGACAGGCTTCGTTTAGGGCAGAGTAAACCTCTGGCTGGTGCCAGGTTTCTGTTAGACACATGTAGTCAAGTCCTTTTTCCCTGATATGCTCTTCAATCAAGCTGGATTTATTATTTAAGGATTGAGTGTTGAAAAGTTCAAATTTAACCAGTGACTGTGGAGTTATTCTCTGTACAGGTCGCAGAGCCTTAAAATCCACTCCGCGCAGGTTGGAATCCACTCCATGAAATCTATCCAGCCGGGAGTGCGGGGATCTCGCGATGTAACGTCTTTTGCCCTCAGCCGTCTCAGCGGACCTAATGGATGTGATGAAGCCGGCAGGCTGACCATAAATAAAGTTTCTCCCTGAGCCTCTGTGGATATATCGAGGTCTACGCAATAGTCCTAGCTGCTTAATGGTGGAAATACAGGGTGGGATGGAGCGATTGTTGTACTTCAGCAGCTGTGGGGCGAAGTACGTCAACATCGAACCTGATGTTGAGTGATGTTTGCCTGTTAGCAGCTAGGTACGGACCCGACGCATCTGGGGAAGAGCTGGGAGGCAGTGCAGAAAATCCACGAGACAGTAGAGACAGCTTAGCAGGTTGACCAGGGCATATTCCTCACCAGGATCGCCGAAAAAAATAAATAAAATAGCTAACTTCCAAGAAAAACTCCTTCCTGGCTATGGTTAAATTCATTTGCAATATGAATAATATTATGTAATTAATTATGTAATAATATTGTCTGTTCATAGTCAATCTTTTTACCTGTTAGAATATGTCGGTTGAAGTGCTGTGGCCTTCCATGTTGCCTAGCAACAACGCTCTAAAGCAGGGGTTTTTCAACCAGTGGTCAGCGGTGGTATTGCAGGTGGTCTGTGAAAATGGTAGAGTCTAAGGAATTCTAGTTTATCTGAGATACGAGGGGTGGGGATGAAACTGAGGCCCTGCTCCAGCAGCTGAGTTTCCGTTTCTGACAGATGGAAGACGGTGGATAGGTTTACAGTATTAGATTCCTGGGGACGGGGGGGGGGGTCCCTGTTGGAATGTAGCCTCCGCCCAAAGTTTAACTGAGTCAGCCAAAGTTGTAGCATGTGTGATGCAGTGTCTGCTGTCCAATGTATGTCGCCGTGAGTTGTGTGGAATTCAGAGTGGTGTATTTCGAAAGGTGAGTTGTATTATGTAGTGATGTATGCATTAAGTCGTGTTAATAGGGTCTGACGTGGTGCAGCTAAATGATGTGAGAAATTAATGATGGGGACATCGATGGTGGCCTGCGGGTATTTGTCCGTTGCCGACTCCAACATGTTGTCCCTATGGTTGATGCCCAGAGAGAGCACCACAATCTTGGTGTGTGAATTGGGAGGATTTTCATCTAAGATCTGTGACACACACATTAACACACATCAGGTCAGCCACAATATATTAATTAATATATACACCTCCACACACACACACACACACACATTAACACACATCAGCTCAGCCACAATATATTAATTAATATTGTAACATGCTTGGCTCTGGCATGAACATAAACTGGGGAGGCCACACGCAGGGTAAAGGAATAACAATGGTTTATTAAATAAGATTGAACAGAAACTAAGGGAAAGTTAATGGGATGTGGTGTAAGTCAGTAATATGTGATGTAACCAAAAGTGTGGTGTGAGCAGGGGCGGCCTTCCCTACAGGCGGGTTAGACGGCCGCCTAGAGCGCCATCTAGAGGGGGAGCGCAAAATAATGTGCCTGAAAAAAAACAACACAATTAGGCGCAGGCGCGGTGGCGCCTGCGCCGCTGCGCCTGCGCCGCGCCTGCTCTGCCACCCCCCCCCCCCCCACCACACATTGGTCCTTGGTCTGTGGGAAACACTGCTACCTCCTTGGTTTCGTCAGAACATGCTAGTACTATAAGGCGTTCAGGGGCGGCGCCAAACGGTTGCTTGCCGTTGCTATAGCAACTCCAAGCAATTACTCAGAAACCCCAGAGCAACCCCTGATTTTTTGTCAAACTCAAACAACATATTTGAAATAATGCCATTTTCCGTAAAATTGTATTAAATAAGTTCAACTAAACCTATGGCCGAATGCGGTAGGCCTACCCGTCACCATACCGACCATTCCTGTCATATGAATCACCAGATTAAGTGCATAATCAGTGAGTAGCGTCAACCTTTCAGGGCCGTGACTGGACTAGCACATGCTTGCTACTAGCAATGTTGGTGTGTTAAACCGTATGGATTAAAGTGGAATATTGCAAGACGTCCTGTGATCAAGACATCGATTTAAGGTAGGCCGTTTGTTTATTAAGTTTGCCCGTCGCAGCATATTGACTTGGGGCCCATGTGATTTTGTTTTGAAGTAGAACTAGATTCTAGGTTTGGCTCATGCCAAAGGATGGGTTTATCGTAGCCTGGTATGATCCGCCCTTAATAGAAGTATTATGAAGTATAATAGTATCAACAATAATAGCAACTATTGTATTAATGTTCCACATAGGCCTACATTTGAGACGTATCGCGCAACTATGTGATGTGATGTGTAATGTGAATGCTTTGGAATGTACCGTGGCGACGGTAGGTCTGAGGAGTGCAAAATAATGCGCCCGAAAAAAACAAACAAAACACAATTATATATTTTTTTTCCCTCCTGGCGCATATTTTTGCGCCCCTTCTATATCTCCAACCAATATTTTGACATTAAAAAAAATAAATCTAACATTAGGGTAAAATGAGCCAAAAATCGAAAACGGAAGGGGAACCTACCTCCTTGGTTTCGTCAGAACATGCTAGTACTATAATGCGTTTAACCAAACGCCTTATAGTACTAGCATGTCCTGACGAAAAACAGAACATGCGAAAACAGAGTGTTTTCAAGAAAATCAAGAAAATTAAGAGGCAAAAGCCATCCGGGGCGCAATTTAAGAAGAAGCGAAAGGAAGAAGAAGAGAAACGTGCAAAGGAGAAAGGTAAATCTTTAAATCCTGTTCTTTGCCTATAAAACAGCGAGCTAGCCAGTTTAATTAGATATGATTTAACTAATCAAGAGCTATGCATGCATCTAGGAATATAGAAAGTATGTCAGGCTGTCCAAATAGACCAAAATGCTCAATAACTAATAATGCATACTTTTGTTATATATTTTTTAGGTTCACTTTTAAAATACATGACAACACCAACTGCTGCCTCAATTGACGAGGAACAGCCAAGCACCTCAACTGCGCCACCGTCCTCAAGTGAGTGCAATGTGTCAACAGATGTTCCTGATGATAAATTATGTACTGTAAAAGTGACAATATGTTGTGTCATTTCTAATCCACTCAATATATTTACTATTGCGTTCTCTCTGTATAGACCTACAACCACTCGAAGGAACATCAGAACAGCAAGCTGCTCATCCTGAAGAGATGACCACCGATTCCACACTGACCACTGTGTCTGCTTGTTCAGGTGAGTGCAATGTGTCAACAGATGTTCCTGATGATAAATAATGTAATGTAAAAGTTACAATATGTTGTGTCATGTCTAATCCAGCCAATATATTTGCTCTTGTGTGTTCACTCTATAGGTATAGGCCCAGAACCACTGCAAGGAACTTCAGACCAGCGTGTTGTTTCTCATCCTGATTGCACCACTGATTCCACAGATTCCACCCATACACCCTTCTCAGGTGTGTGCCTCGTGAATCTAAAGATTGTTAGCTATATACCTAATTGACATTACATTGTAATTACATATCTCATTCGGAAACATTTATTAAATACTGAAATATGTATGTGTATATCTACCCACCACGGCACCACCCCTCCATTCTCATAGAGATCCATTTAAATGCAGAGAGGTTATACAAACAGCTGAATATCTTCTATCAAGAAAGAATGGTTTATAAACTACAACAATTAGGTTTGTGAAGTTATTTTGCATATGAGATGAGAAAGTGTGCTTTTTGTGTGCCACCCAGATGCAGGAAAGACAGACAAGCCATTACCAACCGATCCTGCTGACTGGCCTGCACATCTCACGGACACAATAAAAACAGAGTTTGTTCGGAGAGGACCGAATCAGCTAACACCTGATTTTATTTTTCCAAGGAGAGATGATGGGAGAAGTTGCCACCACCAGTACTTCAGCAGTACCTTAATCAACGGAGAAAGGATTAAAAGAAGTTGGTTGACTTATTCAAAAACGAAAAACAGCCTTTTTTGTTTTTGTTGTCAGCTTTTCTCCCCAAAACACATTCTTTTAACACATGGAGGACTGTCTGATTGGAAGAATGCAAGTGCTGCTCTAAACAGTCACGATAATAGTCAGGAACACCTGAACAATTTGGCATCATGGAAAGAATTGGCAGTTAGATTAAAACAAGGTACAACCATTGACAAAAAAGAGCAGGCCCTCTTAGAGGCAGAGCAGAGTCGGTGGAGAGCAGTACTGACAAGACTGGTTGCAATTGTACAGTCGCTCGCTTTGCGAAATATGTCATTTAGAGGACACTCAGATAAACTCCACTCTCCTTCAAATGGTAACTTTCTGAAAGAGGTTGAGCTTATGGCACTGTTTGACCCAGTGATGAAAGACCACATCCACAAGGTTAAATGTGAAACATCACACCACAGATACTTGGGCAAAACCATCCAGAACGAGTTGATCCAGTGCATCAGTGGAAAAATGCTCTCAACAATGGTGCAGGAAATAAAGAAGTGCAAATACTTTAGCCTCATTTTAGATTGCACCCCGGACGTTAGCCACATTGAACAGCTGTCAGTAGTAATAAGAATTGTGACAGTGGAAGAAGACCCCCGGGTTAAAGAGCACTTTCTGGGATTCCTAGTGGCAGAGGACTCCACGGGAGAAAGTTTTTCTGCCCTGATTTTGAAGAGGCTGGAGGAGTTGGATATTGCCTTTGATGACTGCAGAGGACAGTCCTATGACAATGGGGCTAATATGAAAGGAAAGAACAAGGGAGTACAGGCCAGGCTACTTCAGTTAAACCCAAGAGCTTTGTTCGTGCCTTGTGGGGCACATACACTTAACTTGGTAATTTCTGATGCTGCCAAAAGCTCCAAAGATGCAATTTCATTTTTTGGTATTGTGCAGAAGCTATACTGTCTGTTTTCTGCCTCTACACAGAGATGGGCCATCCTCAAACAGAAAGTGAACCTCTCGCTCAAAATGTGGTCAGAAACCAGATGGGAGAGCAGAGTGAAAGCTGTGGAACCTCTGCGATACGAAGCCGCAGCTGTGAGAGAGGCACTGCTTGAGGTGAGAAACCAGGCCAAAGACCCAACGATCAGGATTGAAGCCCAGTCTCTGGCAGAAGAAGTGGGGTCATTCCGCTTTTCACTGTGCACAGTGGTCTGGTATGATGTGCTAAATAAAATTCAGCACGTGAGTAAGCTCTTGCAGTCCCAGACTATGCAAGTGGATGTGGCCGTAAGTCTTCTAAAAAAAACACAACAAGCTCTGGAGTCCTACAGAGCCACAGGCTCACAAACATCAGCCAAGGCCATGTGTGAGGAGATGAATGTGGATGCTGTCCTTGTACAGAAGAGGCTGAAGTCTACAAAGAGGCACTTTTCCTATGAGTCTCCTGATGAGCCATTAAAGGATGCCTTACAAAATCTCGAGGTTACCTTTTTTAACGTGGTGGTGGATGTGGCAGTGTCAGCACACAAGGAGAGGTTTACCACTCTTAAAGAAGTGGAAGGCAAGTTTGGCATTCTGTCAACCTTCCCAGACCTGCCACACCAAGAGCTCATGAAGCAAGCAGAGGCACTTGCACACACCTTAAGCCATGGAGGGAAGTCTGATTTGGATGGGAAGGAGCTGGCCCAGGAGTTGGAAAGTTTACCTGACTTGCCTTCAAAGAACATGTCGACTCTTGAGTTGTTCAAGTTCATCCAAACAAAGCAGCTCACAGAGATATACCGAAACCTTTGTATAGCTCTGCGGATCAGTGCAACCCTTCCTGTCACAGTAGCTTCTGCAGAAAGGAGTTTTTCGAAATTAAAACTTTTGAAGACCTACCTGAGGTCAACGATGGCTCAAGAACGCCTCAGTGGTCTGGCTGTGATCAGCATTAATCATGAAGTTGGTGGTCAGATTCAGTACAATGATGTTATTGATGACTTTGCAGCGAGGAAGGCCAGAAGGACTGCACTGTAACCTTTGAAGTGTGGAGTAAAATGTATATAGTTCTTTAGACAACGTTCATTTGCACTTTTTCTATTTGTCAATTTATTTGTTTATTTAACACTCTTAGATTTACATATATTATTGTATTGTTTGTTGTTGTTATTATTATTATTGTTTGTTAACTAAGTTGTTCATTTGTTTTGTGTGCACTTTTCACTTTTGTTCTTGCAATAAATAAAGGTGCAGTACTTTACTGTAGAACTGTTAAGAAAAGGGTCAATGATTTTCTGTTTCAAAAAAAATAAATCCGTTTCCGTTTGGTGAATTTCGTTTTATTCCATTTCGGCTAATTTTGTTCATGTAGATTGATGGCTTAAAATAAGTGAATAATATGTGCCACAAGTGACTTAGACCTTCTAAGATTGTTGTTTGCCAGCCATCAGCAGGCGATTGGGAAGATGACGTGCAGGTATGTGCAGTGTTGTACAGTCTGCTACTGTCAATGCGTTAAAAAATAAATAATAATAATAATAATAAAAAAAAATATATATATATATATATTTTATTTTTTTATTTTTTTTGCGGAGGGGGGGGGGGGGGGCGCCAGGAGTGAAGCTCGCCTAGAGCGCCAAATGTGCTGGGGCCGCCCCTGGGTGTGAGATCAGTCATGGAAACAACCAAACAAAAGCCTAAAGCCAGCAGAGGAGAGGAGAGCCCCTGGATGTTGGCACGGCAGGTCCTTTCTACCCTCCCCAATCAGCAGGGTCATTGCACACACCTGAGACCTGCAGACAAGAAAGGGAGGTGACAGAACAGGCAAGCAGCACAAATGGGCGGAGTCTTGAGAGACCCACCTGGGTCGTTACAATATATACACCTCCACACACACACATTAACACACATCGGCCCAGCCACAATATATCAATTAATATATACACGTGTATATATTAATTAGAGGTGTGCGTGTGGAGGTGTGTGACGTGTAGGTCTATAATACACCTCCAAACACACACACACACACATTAACACACATCAGCTCAGCCACATAGTTACCCTGGTCTCCCCCTCAATAGAATTAGATCTCAGTCCATCCCCACTCACTCTGTTCCTCCCCCTCCTGTAGATTCCACCAAGCAGCGGCCCCGACCACAGACCCGGACTGGTACAGGTACAGCGGAGAGACTCAATGAGGTGGCTGAACAGAACACCGTGATGATGGGTCAAAGCAAAGGGAAATGTCCCACAAAGCAATCCCAATCTGAAGCCCCCTCTAATAACACCAAGGCACCTCCGCTGTCCGTCCAGTCCACGAGCACACCCTCACAGCGCACTGTGCAGCTTAGACTCCACCACGTCCTTAATTCGGCCACGTTAAGTCCCCTCACCGTCACTACCGAGCGCCGACGGCCGAGTGTATCCACCAACCCGAAGCCTCGACCGAACAAGACGATATCCAAAATGACCAGACACGATCCTACGTGGCATAAAGTTAGGGATTAGACTATTTGATCCATCCAGCCCGTAGTGATCATCGGTGACTCCAACCTGAGTCGGGTCCCTCCCCACACACACATAGCAACCAAATGGAGAGTTATCCAGGTGTCAAATACCAACACATCACACAGGTCTTCGATAAAAATCCCCCCAATTCACACACCAAGATTGTGGTGCTCTCTCTGGGCATCAACCATAGGGACAACCTGTCGGAGTCGGCAACGGACAAGTACCCGCAGGCCACCATCTATGTCCCCATCATTCAGCATGTATCTGTATCTCTGTGCACCTTAAGTATAATCACATAGAATCTTTCACTTTCACTACTATTCACTCAAAACTCATCACATTTCCTCATTTCGTTGCATGATAAGAGTCTTTTCACAGTCTTTGTCTTTGCAACCTGTAAACACATTATCTTATAACCACCATTTCTACTTCGGTAATCCATGTGCGATTCTAATGTAGGAACTGACTTTCTTGTGGGCCTATATTAACTAAAAGTAGCTTTTCTTAAACCTCTTCTTCCTCAAAACACATTTTCAATCCATTACTTTAACTTAAACATGAACTGACAAATGACATCCATCCTAAACCCGGATGGCAAGAATTTACGCATCTCTAAAATGCATCTTATGAACTCATAACACCAATTCAGTCTAACAGTGTGCCGTCCCAACCCATCATAGATGAATGTTTTGGGAGCATGTCTATTTCTGAAAGGATACTGTCTTGCAGGACAAAGGAATGCATACCTTATATACTAATAGTGGGGTCGGATGCATGTGTAATTTTTCTCAGTCATTTCAAATTGGTGTTAAAGTTTGGTTTTCACTTCTAAGTTGAAGTTTAGGGTCTATAGAAAAATTTGAGTCCGAGTGTCAAACACACAGATAAAAAATGGCCTCTAGGGGGCGCCGCAAAATATGTAAACTGCTACAACTTTTGATTAGATAAACCAAATTTAACAAATTAGGTATGTATGGATTCAGAATTAAAAGGAGAAACTGGTATGCTAAGCATTTGGTGACCAGATAAAAATAAATAAACTTTTAGCCCAAAATATTACATGGACACAAGCGAAATTATGCTTTTTTAAAGATAAAGTCTGAAAATATCCTCACAGTTGCTAAGGAATTTTACTTTTTAATGTTATTTCACAAGTCAAGACTGTGTGGTGATTAAACTGAAATTGAAATGCTCCTCACTCTTCTATTCTATGCCCTAGGAGGCGCCGCAAAATGTAGTAACAGCCATGAACTTTCTATGTATTGATTTAGGATCAGGTGTCTCAACTTTTTTCAGTCAGTCAATCAATCAATCAATCAATCAATCAAGCCAACAAGCCATCATTTTATTCACAAGAAATTTTCACAAAAGAACTTTATATCTGGAAGAACGTAAATCAATCAAGAAGATAAACAATAGTTTTTCGCATTCAAAAAATGAACAGAGGACAATAGGGCTAACATTTATTCTGAGAACTTCACTCTACAATGATAACTATAATTTACTTCTTTGATTTATTCTATGTCAGTCTTAGAAGTTCTGACATGTGCACTTGCACAGACGTGTGCACTTTAACTTCGCCTTCATGCACTTGCACCGAGAACTGGCAGGTCGACTTGTACAAGTACTTGTACAACCACACTTCACATCTAGTTGGAATACGTCTTTGGCAAGTGGTAGCGTAGTCCAAATGGGAAGAAGTTTGCTGTCCTCTTCTTTCCACCCATGGTCAGTGGGGTTGTTGTCAGGCATTATAGACCTAAATGAATGAATACATAAATGCATGTTTTTTTTGTGATTATATAGTACTCAAATCCATACAGGTGCATACTAACATGTGGGCTGTTGTCCAGATGCTTGCTTGGAAGACACTCCTTTTGAGATGTAGATCCAAAGCATCCATTGTTGGGGGGATTCTTTCAACATCCCTCGTCTTCTGTGAGAATAGCCTCATTTGAAGAAGATCAACATAATTTTCCTCATTTGATTCACTGGAGTACACCCTACAGACAAAGTTGACTGCAACTTCTTTCAGCCTTGGAGAGGTTTGGAATGGAGTCTCAATGATGGTTGCGAACTCCTCTGTCAAGTGTGGAACTTGGATCGCTTACCCCTGAACTTGAAAGAAGATGTGCTGTCTGATCCCGTGAATGCGTGGAAGAGAGCCATGGCTTTACATGTTTCTGTGCCCAGTTTTGTGGTGAGAGTGTTCAGGGAGATCATTCTTGATGTCTTTCCAGTTTTGAAGCAGATCCAGATTTCTGCAGTTGCATTCAAAGCCTTGATATGATGGAAATTACTCAGCAGGATTACGACAACATCTGTGTCTCCAGTATAGACCATCCCAACTGATGCTGTTTGGAGGGCATGGAGAAGATGCACTAGGACACGAGTGTCAGCTTCCTCGTGGTTGCAGCGATCCATTGGAGGACTGTTTCCAACATGGTGGACGCAATCATCTGCTGTTATGTAGACATCTTTGTCATCTGGGAACTGTCCATTTGTTACAAGCGCAGTTGACAGGAATGAAAACAGTTCTGTCTTATTATCCTCATTTGCCAGAAATGCCTGCCAATCTCTTGGGACTTTGGCAGTGCCAGAGATGCGTTGTCGGGTGCCTGATCCTCGCTTTTCTCTTGTTCCTCCTTTGATTGTCAAAGCACGATACTGGTCCCAGACGATGTCCACTTGTGTTGATCTTTTCAGGTCACGTTGAACTCTTGGGCAGAACACCTTGTCGAAGTAGGACTCAAAGGTCTTCCCTTGGACAGTCGTGCCAGGCAGTGAATGGATAAGTCCTCCACCATCAATGACAATGAAATCAGAAAGATCTTATTTTTCATGGATGAAGGCAGCAAAATAATGAAAAAGTGCAACAATAACAAAAGGCCTGCAAGTTGGGTGCAGCCATATTTGTGTACGGGTATCCTAGCTATGTTTGTGCTATAGGGATATTCTGAACACCAATCTTAAATCCAGTCGAGTCATTACACAGCCTTTATTTACAATAACTTTAAAAATCATGTTTCATAGCAACTTTGAGGACATTTCCAGACTTTATCTCCAAAAAAAGCATAATTTCGCTTGTGTCCATGTAATATTTTGGGATAAAAGTGTATTTATTTTTATCTGGTCACCAAATGCTTGGTATACCTGTTTCTCCTTTTAATTCTGAATCCATACATACTTCATATGTTAAAATTGGATAATCTAATCAAAAGTTGTAGCAGTTTACATATTTTGCGGCGCCCCCTAGAGGCCATTTTTCATCTTTGTGTTTGACACTCGGACTCAAATTTTTCTTTAGACCCTAAGCTTCAACTTGGAAGTGAAAACCAAACTTTAACACGAATTTGAAATGACTGAGCCTTATACGACCCCACTATAAGACTATGAGTATGCAAGACCAAGGTTTGCCACGGTGAGGCCACACTTTAAGGTATATACTAAGAGAAGCATTGTCATGTTTCAATAAAACATGTCTGTTTATTTTGGGCTGGTCTTTCTAGGGGGCTATGGTGTGCGTGCCTCTCCACAGGCTCCGGGTAGAGTCAGAGTGTGTGAGGGGGTTTTACAGGGCTGGGGGCCGTGCAGCTTGGTGTGCTTGAGTAGGTCATGTGGCTGTTCTTGTGTTTTGGAGTAAGAGGGCGGGGTAAGCAGCTGGCATTCGCCTGAAAACAGATCTAGAAATAAGAATAGTTAAATTCTCATATTTGACACACACACACACACACGCAAACAAATACACACACACACAATATTATACATAACCGAGAGAATCAGGTCTAACGTGTCCCCGGAACAATCCACAAAGCCGACACGCACCTGGGGAGGGAGCGGGTGCTGTCGCAGTGGGGGGGGGGGGGGGGGGGGGGGGTGCTGGGAGCCGGCCCGGCCACAGGGAGCGACGGGGGGCCCCGAGTGCCAGTGGGGCCCATCGGCCCCACCATGTAAGACAGGCGTCAGTGATGACGAACTCAGGCCCAATGCTTGGCTGAAGGATGACACGGGTTTAGGGTTAGCCAAATAGGCTTCCACTACATCACTCTGGGATTAGAGGTCATTTTCCCCATCATAGGCCAATGATGGACCGGCTTCATGGTAAATGATGGTTGGTGGCTGTGGTCGGGACGTACCCTGGGTTCTAGGGGTAGCTGCTCTTGAGGTGGGGAAGGCAGGACTTGATCCTGGACTGGAGCCCGGCCATCCTCATCCAATCATCTGGCCCGTTTTCGGGCTCTTTCTCAGCTCCCACACAGGATGTACTTGTGCCTGGAAACACGCTCACAAATTAATAAACAAGAACTATGTACATGGACTTTTACCACTCCAACATTTATCAAACACCAAGATCTCCAAACTATCTGAATAACTCACTGCGTGTCGGAGGTCATGTGGCTGTTCTTGTGTTTTGGAGTCAGAGGGCAGGGTAAGCAGCTGGCCTTCGCCTGAAAACAGATATAGAAATAGTTCAATTCTCATATATATTTTTTTTTTATTGACTTTGAGTAAAGGTGCGTTGACTTGAGTTGCGCTGAGACACCGTTCCCCGTCGCAAAGTCTGCCGTTGTGTTCTCAAACCACACGTAAGATCAACTCCTTTTAAACATTGCTTTTTGACATACCCTGAAATCTATTGGTTGCGTCATTCGGCACGCCGGGGTCAACGTTTTTAAACGTAAAGCAAGTCTCCACCGCGAGACAGCGGGGCAGGCTCTGGCGCTGGCTCCTCCCCCCTGGAAATTGCAGCGCCGCTTTCCCGACAGGAAAACGATGGAGGGGGTCGCATTCTACGCATTTCATGTGATCGCACCTCCATTCAGCTGATCAAGTTCCCCTGAGTGTATTAGTGCTCATCAATCTTTTTTGTGACGTAGAAGCCATCATGTCATGAGCCAATCAGCTGTGGCTATTGACCATCCTTTGTAGGGAAGTTATGTCCAATCTCGAGGGCTTAATCACGAGGGGACCTTCATTCAGCGTCTATCCAACTACAGTGTTCCTCCCACAACCCAATGGGTTTACAAATTAATAAATGGTGCTCCCACACCAAACCGCGTGCATGTTTCAGCAAAAGGCAACACATGTGAAGGGAATAAAATCGTGATGTGATAACACGGGTGGTCCGGCGCCGTTTGACCTAGGGGGGGTGGGGGTGGGGATGGAATCCGGGAGCTCAGCCAAGGATGTGAGGCTATTGTCCATATGGCGCTTTGTCATTGAGCCAGAGAAATACATTAACAAGATCTCCACTCCACGCATGCAAAGAAATAGTAGTCTCATGCCCAACCCATTTCACGCACAAATATAGCTCATATGAGCAACTGATACATCTTGAATCTGGTAAAGATCATGAACATAACACATAAATCCTAAATTATTATGAATCCCGGGTAACTCCTAATATTTACCGTAGCAGCGATATACCATTGAACAAATACAAAAGGTAACAAAGGACCTCCTAGTTTCCGCGGCCCACCTGTTCGCCTGCATGTTGGTCATGGTTGTGAAGTACAGGCTTTCCACAGAATCGGCTGCACGATGATGGAAAAAATCATAATCACAATTAAAACCAAATCAATCATCGAATTAATACATTTGTATTTTAAAACAACGTAGTGTCTTCATTTTAAGGTATTTAAATAAATATGACAGGAGACTCCTTTGGTGAAACTTGCTGTACTGGTATACGACCACTATGGGGTACCAAACGGCCGTAGTATGTAGGGGGTGCCAAACGGCCGCTCCCATCCTCCTCTACACAAAGTGTTATAAACATCGCAAAGACAAGCTTTAAGTCAATTAATTGATCAAATAAAATGTATGAAAAAAACCAAACCCTCCGCACTCTATTCAAATTGTTCCTTAATTAGATTAAATTAGTGCCTATTTAGCGGCACGGCTGTTTTGATTGAAGCCTCGTTGCCCTCAGGGTCTCTAGGTTAGAGCATGGTGACTCCTCATCACGCTGCATTTGATCAGTGACAAACCAGGAACCACCTGAGCAGGAGAAAGGGAATATTTTGGCCATTGATGATGCTCTGGGGGGGTTATACCTTCTTAACAATCTTTTTTTTTTGGTGATCCAATTTGTTTTATTTTTTAGTTCAATTTCCCGGTGTCCAGTTTTTGAAGGCCTTTCGCTTTTTTTTGTCAGGAAGATCGTCTGTTGAGGAAAGGGATTTAGAGAATAAACAAGTTTTTTTGTGTTTATGTATCTGTCTGTCTGTCTCCCTTTCTCTCTCTTTCACTATCCACCTCTCACCTCTCGAAATGTGTTCATTTGTAATGTACACACACACAAACTCACACACACACACACGCACACACACACACACACACGAGTCAACACGCACCTATCTTTCATCTGTAATTGCAGTCTGGCTGATGTTTTGGAGAGCTTGCCGCTAGTTAGCTATGCTCTATTCTCCACTGTCTGAATTATGCGTCGCACAAAACAAACACAGAAAACCTTCTGTGTAATTACACACCCTGTCTTGGTGCAGGGCGACACACAGACACAGACACACACTCACACAAACACACACACACAGACATACGTACCAGTGTTTTTGTCAGCTATTTTAGATTTAGTCTTAGTCTTTTGACGAAAATGCTTACTATATTTAGTCACATTTTAGTCATTGTTTTCCTTTGTGGTTTTAGTCTAGTTTTAGTCTACGAAAAGTCGTCACATATTAGTCAACTTTTAGTCAATACTTTTAGTAAAAATGTTTTCTCTTTTTAAACTAGTCCAATTAGGCTAACCCTATGGACACCTGCTAAGTTGTTCCACTCAAATAGAGCACTAAAGTGAAAACGTTACATTGTCCTGGCAACCGGATTTTCAGTTCTAAACAACCGAGATAGAGATGGCGTTCTCCATTGCTTCCATGTGTAGTTTCTTTCAAAATTAAAATAAATCAATTTCAAGAGGTGAAAATCACTACCAATCGAAAAATGTTGAGGCATTCATGTATTCCACTGGGGTTTTAAAAGGAAAAGTTTGCAAACGTTAGTTTAGTTTAGTTTTTTTTTTAATATGAAGACAATCTATTCTCAATATTACTTAATTAATCATTGGTAAAGCAAACTCACAAATCAATTCGCAAAAAGATTGTTCCTTTTCTATAAAAGGTTTGTGTGGCATAGGATTTCCCCTTGTTAATTTGGTTTGTGTAGAACCGAAAATCTGTTGCTATCGAAACATGACGTCACACTTTAGTACTCTTGTCTGTTCAGCCTTCAAAACGATAGCTGGTAAATTGTGAAAAAAGAATTCAACTGTAATCAGACAACGCGGTTATATGCTATAGACCCTAATATCTGTGGAATAAAAGCTGGGAAGAATTTCGAATCATAAATATGTACAATGCATAACGTTAGCTCATAGCTGAGTGGACTATACCTCCCGTTGCCAAGTCGTAGCTAAGGTCCGTTCTATTTACTGGAGGAGTGAACAGTTGCATAAGAACCTTACGGGAGTGTACTGATTGGAAAATATCGTGCATTTTGAATGTCCAAATAGCACACCACTACCATTTTCGTCCTGTCTCGTCTTGTCAACGAAAACAAAATGACATTTCGTCATAGTTTTTATTATCAAAGATCTATTTTTAGCTCGTCAACGTCTCGTCTTAGTCACGGAAAAAAGGTTGTTGACGAACATTTTTCATCATATTTTTCGTTAACGAAATTAACACTGATACCCCAGGCGAAAAAAAAGTATACTTTAACACACTAAATTTAAGCACACTTAGTGTACTTCATAAGCACAAAATGATTGTACTCAAAGTGTGTTATTTTCGAGTACTAAAAAACGTACTTAGTATACTAATGATATATCATTATTGCTACTTAAGATATACTAAAATACATCTTAGTGTACTTGACTGTACTATTTTGAGACACCATTAAGATTAACTTAAATATACTTAAGTACACTTTTCTCTACTAATACTGTACTTATTTATAATGTTCTTTAGTTCGATTTAAAGTATATTTAAATCCACTTTTAAGATTACTGTCAATACATTTAGAATATACTGGAAATGTATTTCTAATTTAATCATGTATTGCCATGGCATTTTAAATATATTTACAAAAAACAAATAAAAATTAAAAAGTTGTACTAAAGCATACTATAGTTCATCTTAATGTTGTCTCAAAATAGTACAGATAAGTACACTAAGTTGTACTTTAGTATGTCTAAAGTAGCACTCCTGATATATCATTAGTATACTAAGTATATTGTTAGCACATTGAAAATAATATACTGTGAGTACACTAATTATGTGTGCAGAAAGTATACTAGATGTATTTCATTAAAGTACACTTCAACAGTACACAGAAAGTATATTTTTTCTATAATTAATTTGAATTTCAAATAACTTTTAAGTAAACATAAAAAATATTTAGAACATACTTGAGGTAGAAATAAAGTATATTTTTAACATGCACGGCATGACAGGGAAAATGTGCATAATAAAGTACATTTTAATACATCTTTAACAACATCTTAAACATTTTAAAACAGTTTCTCATCATCGTAACATTTTTATTCAAATTTGGATCATCTAACCCCAGAGAATTATTTTTAGTCACACTCTTTAACAAGTTAACTAAATAACAATAATAAAAGGAAAAAATAAAGATAAACACTAGCTGTGCTAGCACTAACCTGCTAGCTATGCACCGCAGAGAAGCTAGTAATGACAGGGATGAACATTAAACAGACTTTTGAAACTTTTACATGTGAAACATTCACACATTATGTTCCAAGGTTGTGAAAAATATAATAATGACTTTTTCTCATCCTTAATGCAACCAGAAATGAGAATCAATTATTTTATTTTTTTTATCATAACTCTTTAATTGTTATTTTTTTTGTCCATTTCAATGGACATCGGGTCCAAACAGTTGTTAAAATATCAACATCATATGACAAGATCATACCTATTTTTTGTCTTATATAACATTGACATTACATGGAACATGAACTTGAACATTTCAAATGATGTTTTTTTGTAAGGTCCAAACAATTTCTAAAATATAACATCATAGCTTTTTTTTTTTTTTTTGGTTACAATTTACCAACAAAAATAACTTGAGGGTCTCACATTTCTGTCATTTTAGTCTAATTTTCTGTGGGCATATTTGAAGCAATTTCTCTGTGACACAAAACAGAAGTGTACCTGACACTTGTCACAGTAGACATGCGTTTTTCCTGAACAGCCTGGCAATTTGCACCTTGTTGCTTCTTTTTTTGCATCATAATTTGGCATGTGGTCCAGCATGTTGGTCTGCACCTCTTGAAGGGGCCGTTTTTCCATGGCTCCCCTCTTTTTTGGGGGCTCATCATGGTGAGGTGGACTCGTACATGGACTGGGTGTGTTGGAACTACTCGGCCTCCCTCGTTTTCTCAATGCGTGGGGCTTCCCCAAACGCACAAGAGCTTCTGCCACATTCAATTTGAAGTCAAGGAGATCCATGACGAGCGGTGGCTGAGTGCCCTGACGTTCTTTGTCTCTGCGATACTCAAGCCAGCTATTCACTACAGCAACATCAAAGGCAGGAGTAATCATGCGCAGTGACCATTTGCGGGACCGGATGGTAATCCTGTAAAGGCTGATGAGTTGATCAAGCTTGTCCACCCCTCCCATGGCCTTATTGTATTTCTTCACCACCTCTGGACGCTTGACCTTAACAAACTGCCCATATTTCTTCTGCCACCTAGCAATTTCATCTTCATCTCCTACACCAACAAAGTTGGAGGCCAGCACAACAGAGCGGTTATCAAACCACTTCACTAGAACCACCTTTCCATCCCTACTCCTCACTACATCATGGTTCCCTCGCTCTTTTTTTGACATTTCCTTGTCACTCTTCAGTGGAGGCTTTGCAAAGCGGACAACCCTAGCTGTGCCAGCCGCATGGATTTTCTTTTCAGCCAGCACTTCAAGGACATTGTATGTAGTGAAGAAGTTGTCAAAAAAGAGCTTGTGGTTAGGATTCTGGATTCTCTGGCACAGGTGGGCAACCACACCTGCTCCATGTCCTAAAACCTTCTTGCTCTGCTCAGAGAGCTCTGTTGTGGCACCTTGATAGATGAGGAAGTCATAAGCAAGGCCACTTTTGCCGCAGAGGAAATATATCTTGACTCCCCATTAGGGATGGGAATCGAGAACCGGTTCTTGTTCAGAACCGGTTCAGAGTCAACCGATTCCTTGGAATCGTTAGCAAGCCTGCTTAACGATTCCGCTTATCGGTTCCAGTCGCGGTAAATGCGTCGTGACGTCACACGCACGCTGCTTTGATTTGGTTCAGAACGCAGCAAACATGTCGCCGCCGAGCAAGAATCGCATTGTGCGTTCACACCAAATACGACGGGGCGACAAGATCCCATACCAAGTGAACGTAGAGACGCGTATAAGGGCGAGTTTTTCGCGGGAGAAAACCGATGACAAGTTTTTGTCGTGATGACAGCCAATCAGCGTTCAACAGCGTGATAACTGAGTGACATGTGTAACGTAGCAGCCAATCCGTGTTCAGCCGTCAAACTCAGTGCAGCAGTCCGGGTGAACCGCGGAATGGAGGAGAAAGTGATTGTTGCAGTTTGCGACTCCCGGAGCTCTATATATAATAGTATATAATATATTATATACTATATTATAATTGTATATATAATATCACGGCCAACAGCTCTGTCGCCTCCGGATGGCCGTAGCGTGGGGAGCTCTCATAGGGATTGGGCTTCTCGGGGTTTGTTTACCGGCATTGCTATGGTTTCCGGTCTTATGTGTTCCAACGGTTTATTAGGTAGGCCCATCTAATAAATCTCTGTCTAATCAATGCTTCATTTTGTTTATGTCAGTTTAATTTTGTTACAAGTTGAATGCAAATGAGCACTGTTAGAATTCCAAAAGGCACAAGCTCTTACTTGGCTGTTTTCAGTCTGTGTTTTTAGTTGTATGGCACATAATGATGGCATTTGGGCTTAAAAAGCGAAACATATATTTTTTCTTCTAGAACAATTGATTTGAAAATGTACAATTTCCTAATACTAGAAGCACTTCTGATCAGATATTAAAGAGATGTAATGCAAACAAACACATTTATACTTATTTTCTCACCCAATGAGAATCGATAAGAGAATCGATAAGGAATCGGATCGATAATCGGAATCGGAATCGTGAAATTCTTATCAATTCCCATCCCTACTCCCCATGGTTCTGGCTTCCCTTTGATATACTGAAGCACAGAAAGTTTCCCCCTGAAAGGCACAATCTGCTCATCAATTGCGAGTTGTTCTTCCATTTGCAGCTCTAGACAGCGTTTCCTTATGGAATCATAGAGTGGTCTGACCTTGTAGAACACATCAGTGTTTTCAGAAGGCCTCTCATTGTTGTTCACCACATGCAGGTTGGAGCGAAGCTGGAAAAATCGGTTACGAGACAGAGTATCCCGGAAAAGGCCGATATTGATACTGGAAGACCAGTACATTCGCACTCTTGGCAAACCCAATGCCCCAGTTGCCAAATGTAGACCAACAAGGGCTTCAATCTCAGAAATGTATGCATGTTTATACCCCCTGACGGCATTTTGTTCTGCATAGATGTTAGTCATTGTTGTCATCAGCTGGAACATCTCACTGGGAACATACTGCTTGAAGTAGCCATATGGTGTTAGTGGCTCAGGGGGTTCAGGAGCAGGAGCAGGACTTTCCCATGTCGTGTTTACTGGGGTAAAGGGGGTGCGACGCCACTCAATATCACTCTTCTTTGTGATGTTTGCAAAAGGGCCATCCTCAAGTAACAGGTTTCTATCTGCCTCCTCAAGCTCATAATTCTCTCCGTCTTCCTCATCCTGACCTTCCACCCGCTCAATCTCAACTTCTTCCCCTACCAATGGTACCTCTGCCTCATCCCTGTCTTCCCCTGAAATCATTAGCAAAACATCACCATACTGTTCCTGAGTATGTAAGGGCCCTAAACATTTGTATTTATATATTTATTTATTTTATTTATTTAAAATCTTATATGTGATATTATGTGATGTTTATACTAAAACATGACTATTTTTTAATATGATATTCATTGACTTTCTACACTCACCAACTCTTGGAAATCTATTAGCATCTCCATCTTCCTCATCGCTTCCAAAAATGTCAATATCAGAGATATTTCCATTGTCGATCAGTTCAAGGACTTAAAGCGCTGTATATTCTGCATATGGAATATTTTCAACTGATTATCAACCCATTCTCTTATTCTGATGTACTGTTTTTATAGTAATAAGGTCATTCATCAATACTGGTAAATTGAGTTCAATAACATGGTTTCTGACCCAATGTCCATTCTAATGGACAGCGATATTTGAACAAATCCTGTGTAAAAACTAACACTGAAACATATGATATTACACTTCTATTTATACATTCCATCTTTCAATATTGTATCAAAACTATGAAATTTTCTATAAAATATCTATGAATATAACTGTTGAAAATGGTCCTTACTTCGACGTGTGGGGTGAAGCCCTGCCATGCCTCTCTTCCATGTGGTGGATTTTTTTCATACGTCAACAAGCAAAGCTATACTGCCGTTTGATTGGTTGTTAAACATCCACTTATATGGACTTAAGGGTTCAAGTGGTGTTAAACGTTGCAAAAAGTAAAAAAAAAGCCCCCGTCATGTGACGTCCATTGTAATGGATACAGGGTCTGAAGGGGTTCAAAATGTATGTCCACCAAAGAACAAACAAACAAAAACGATTACAAACAGTTACTGATTTACTGATTACTGTTTATTTTTGCTCACAAAATTCTCATTGTTACATTTTCTCAGAATCACTGCCCTCACATCAGACACATTTGTTCCTGGAAATTCAGCAATAACTGTATCTGTAAAATAGAAAAGGACAAATAAAATGGTGTTACAAATCATGCTTTTCCAGAGTTATCACATTAGCAAGAAGGGGGCATACATACATGAGGGCAATCTGAAACATGTTGCTTCTGGCTATGGCCAAGGCAAGGGTAGCGGCATAAAAACAAAATTATAATAAGGAAAAATCCAATACTTAACAACAAGGGCACTCAGCTTTTCCGGATTTAGCTGCTCTTTCGCTGTTCCAGTAAGCCCTGGTTTTCCTGTGAGAGTCGAGGATGCCAAAACATCCCGCCCAAAGATGAGCACAGCTAAGTCCTGTGTGAACAGGGACATTCTTGTTCGGTTTAGTCTTCTGAAACAGGTTTTGCTGACCTGCACCCCCATGTTGCCAAGGGAAATCTGTGCCCAGGCAATAGAGTTAGTCAATTATTAGAAATGGTATTAGGAATACGTTGCTGGAATGCATTTCTTAAAAGACAAAGCCGAACTATTGAATGCCAAATATTAGTTAAGTTGTAATTTCTGCAAGTGGTCTTCAATGAATTAAAGCATAATTTCTGAACAACTGCATGCTGAAATGGAAAAAACAGTTTCTATCAAATACAGTACTTGCAAAATCTGGGTCGAGACTACAGAGACAAAACTGCTAACAGTCAAGTAGTTTACAACAATTTTGGATGAAAATATTCCTGTAATAAAAAGGCAGTTTTTACAAAACGTGTATAAATGCAAAACATACAATTTCTGGAGCTGGACTGGAAGAACCAGAACATGTACTGTCAGTGTCCATGACAGGTGGCATTCTCTTCATGGTCGTAATAAGATCTCTGACACACTTGACTAAGGCTGGTATTTCTGCATTAAGGAAAAAAAAAACACAAGTCACAGATATATGAGAGATAAGTCAAAGTCAAAGTCAAAGTCAGCTTTATTGTCAACACTTCACATGTACAAGACATGTGAGGGAATCGTGAAAACGTTTCCCCCTATCCCGCGGTGAACAAGGCTCCTATCGATACAATTACTGACATAAAAAACAAAAAAAGCAATTCTTCTTTGTATGAATACCTTTCAGAGCATCCATCACTTCCTGTTGCATGCCAACACTGGATCTGGGCTGATCCATCAGGACACTCTCCTCTTCACTTTCCCCTTGCAGAGGTCCTGCATAAATGAAAATGTCAACAATGCTATGCTAGTATGACTCACCTGGAGTGTAGTGTCGTGTTTCTTACATTTTCTTACAAGCGAAGGCGGATTATTGTGAAAATTCCCCCTGGGTTTACATTCCTCTTCCTCACGATAACAGCATTTCAGTCAAATTGTCATTTTCCGTGATATTCCGTGTTAAAAAGTAGATTGCTTTTTTATTGCTCAATTCCACGATTCCGTCCACGATTCTGTGATCGTGGAAACAATAGGGCCCTAATTCTACTTTTATTTCTTGCGTTTTGTAAATAGTTACAGTTGATCCCGAAGCCTGAGGGGGGTCAAATAAGTCCACATTGGTGTCTATGTCTGTATCGTCTTCATTTGTCAAGGGGCTGGAGGTTGTTGGATTTCTTCTCAGCAGCGAGGATTTCAGTTCTCCCATAAAGACTCGATCACTGATAAGTATGAACAGGATTTATTTAAATAATGACATGGGAATATTTTGCATGGTGAATCTTTGGCATGAGCCCCGTCACTGATCCAGGATGACGTGCGGACTCGGCGTATCCTGCCAGGACTAGCAGGGGCGGAGCCTTCCCCTGGACAAGTAGACTGGGGCAGACCTGGTGGTGGTGAGGTGGATGGAGGTGCGTTGAACGAAGACCTGAGCGGCAAAGACATATGTTAGACTACTCTTTATAGAGCAGGTGTAGGCAGGTGATTGGTAGCTGGTGATTGGCGGCCAGCCGCGCGTGATTTGAGTCCTCATGGTCGAACTACCAGCAAGCTTAACATTTCTCCCATAAAGACTCGATCACTGATAAGTATGAACTGGATTTATTTAAATAACGACATGGGAATATTTTGCATGGTGAATCTTTGGCATGCGCCCCGTCACTGATCCAGGATGACGTGCGGACTTGGCGTATCCTGCCAGGACTAGCAGGGGCGGAGCCTTCCCCAAAAGAGAGGACGTAGGCCTACGCCGGAAGTAGGTGATAACTCGGCATGTCCTGCCGGGACTGGCAGGGGCGGAGCCGGCCCCAAAAATAGAATAGCGAAAGGGGGTAATGAGACCATACATACCCGCTGTAGAAGAAGTGGACAAGGATCTATACTGCTTCTGGAAGATAAAAGGCATACCCAATATACGACATATTAAGAGTCAATCATACATACCTGTAGGAGCCATATTCAGTTTAGTATTATTTGTGTGCAATGGTTGTTTTGGTGACCTCTACAGGTCTTGAGTGCCTGTGTGCATATAATAGGAAATGGACAGAATGCCAGGTGTGGCTGATTACACAGAAAAAGTTTTTCTACAATGGCTTGGCCCACATCCTGCTCTCTGTTTGTTTTAAGTATTCTCAGTCAGTTTTCTTCGATTTTTGTACAAAAAAAACCACAAGACCTTTTTTGCAAACCCAACAAACTTCTGGACATTATCGTTTTTGGACTCAAGCATTGTTAGAATCTAGTCTGCAGTCAGTCACCAGTGATGTTAATTGGAACAAGGAAAATCTGAGAAACGTCACTACAAAGGTAGAAAAACTTTTTGCTACTAAAATGGATTAATGGAAAACCTGGACATGGAGAAAGCAGCAACAAAGGAACAATGGATTTCTCTGCAACATGATGAAACAGCATGAGGCCCAGTAGCATCAAGGAGTGGTATGTGAAACAAAGGATTGAAGTGAAGGACTACCCTGCTCATTTAAACTGTGGAATTGGAAAAGGAAGTTGTGCATTGGAAAACATAACAGAAACATGGAAGTAACTTCGGGATTGAAAGCCTGCTATTGGAGTGGAGCCTTTTGAAATGCATGAAGTTGACTGGAACAAACAAAATGGAATGTTAAATGAGTGAGGACCTTGACCCTTTGATTCTTAACCTGATGCTATGTGGGCTGGCAAAGTAAGAGTTACACTGAACATGATTATAAACTGACACAGCAATACTGCCATTATGTACTGTTCCTGTGAAAAGAGAAGAGTGACATATGTGATATGTTAAATATGGCTGAAAAATCTCATCTGAAGTCAGCTGACAAAATGGCTTCTCAACTGGAGGATGATGTCCAAGGGGACCTTGGATCTTTGGAAAAGGCCCCATTAGAAAATGTTTTCAAACTACTTGCAAACAGAAAGTATAAACTGTGCCAAGTTACAAGACGAATGAACATTGTGAAGGAATTGATGAAAGACATTACAAATGAAGAAGAGGTTAATGAAAGTATGACAAAGTATGGACAACTTGTGGAAGAGTTTAACAACACTCATAAAGCATACCAACTTCTATTATCAAAAGAAGAATGCGAATTGGATACTGAGAAGTGGTATATTTTAAAAGTGGGTGATATGACTGCATTCATGGCCTCTGTCACAAAATGGAAAAATACCATCATCCAAGGAGAAATTGATCATGACAATATTGGACTAAATGTTGATAATGTGGCACCTGAGGACAGTATCTCTGCAGTGTTAAGTCGTAGATCAAGTCGCTCAGCCACATCCTCCACATCATCAGCAAGGATCCGAGCTGAAGCTGAAAAGGCAGCTATTCAAACAAGGATTCAAGCACTGAAGCAAAAGCATGCTCTGGAGGAAGAGGAGGAAGAATTAAATGTGCAAAAGGAACAATTACGGAAACGAAGAGAGACACTTGAGTTGCATACAGAATTAGCAGCTACAACAGCAAAGCTCACTGTGTATAAATCTGCAGGGGAACAAATGGACTCAACTCAAATGGATGGTATGAATGCTTATTATGACGACATGGTTGACAGGTATCGACCCAAAGGAATGGACCTTCTTGTGAGCCACACAGTGCAAGAGCCCATTGATGAAATGCCAAGTGTGCGTCCAAAGGAAGGAGTTCAATTCCAACCTCCCATCCTGCTCAGTAGACCTCACGTCTCAACTCAAACAGCTGGTTGGGACTTTAAGATAAGTCCAACACAAAATGTGAGCCCTGTAACCCAAGTACTCTCCTCTCCTAGACAAACCCAAAGTATGCAGACTACAACGCAATCACAGGACGGTGAAAGTAAAGACAACGTATGCAGTATTCTCCAAAGGCAAAATGATATAACGAGTATTCTTGTTAGACAGCAACAACTCTCTTTATTGCCCCAAAAGGACATTGCTATTTTTGATGGGGACGTATTACAGTTCCAGTCTTTTATACTGTCATTCGAACATGCTATTGAGTCTAAAACTGATAACAACAGAGACAGGCTGCATTTCCTCCAACAGTACACTAAAGGTCCGGCACAGGAACTTGTGAGAAGCTGCCAACTTATGAGTGAACAGAGGGGATATCCTAAAGCAAAAGGTCTGCTGCATGAACATTATGGTAATTAGTACAAAGTTGCCAGTGCCTATATTGACAAGGCGCTCTCATGGTCTAACATCAAGTCTGAAGACCCAAAGGCACTGCAAACATTCACTTTATTCCTCAGAAGTTGCTGCAATGTCATGGAAGAAATGAACTTTATGGAAGAACTTAATATCGGCTCAAATATAAAAGCAATAATCATGAAACTTCCGTACAAAATGCGGGAAAGATGGAGAAACATAGTATGCGAGCTACAAGAGAAGCGGTGCAGTAGAGCAACACTAATGGATCTGGTCAAATTCCTGGAGAAGCAAGTGAGAATATCCACTGATCCAGTGTTTGGCAACATTCAAGATCAAACCGTCGACAGAGCTAAAAGCAAAGTAACCCCCCCCCTCAAATTAAAAGCAACAGGTAGTTTTGCAACAAATACTGACACCATTGAACCAAAATTCACATCCAAAATCCCCAACCAGTCACAAGGCCTTTGTCTCTTTTGCAACCGAGGTGGCCACACATTAGAGTCATGCTATGCTCTGAAGAAAAAGCCACATAGAGACAAAATTGACTTCTTAAAGGAAAAAGGAATATGTTTTGGCTGTCTTATGAAAGGACATATGAGTAAAGATTGCAAAAGGCGTCTAATCTGTAATGTTTGTGACAAAACCCACCCTGGACTCCTCCACATTACAAGAGAAGAAAATGGCAAACCAAGAGAGCAGTCGTCAGAGGAAATGGTGAGCTCTCTGCAGGCATGTGGTCATATTGGGGCCGGTAGTGATGAATGTAGACTTTATATTGTGCCAGTCAAAATCAAAAGTAACACCAGTGACAAGACCATAGAGACATATGCCTTCCTTGATAATGGAAGTACTGCCACATTTTGTACCGAAGGCTTAATGGAACAACTCAACATCAATGGCAAGAGGACTCGCATTCTACTTCGAACCATGGGCCAAGATAAGTGTGTTCCATCACATATCATAACAGGACTAGAAGTCTCAGGACTTGAACAAGACAAATTCATCCCCCTGCCAAAAGTATTCACACAGAAAACTATACCGGTGACAAAGAATAACATTCCAAAACAGGAGGACTTGGCAAAATGGCCTCACATGGATAAAGTTCATATTCCAGCTATTGAGGCTGAAGTGGAGCTGCTGATTGGGACCAATGTTCCAAAGGCTATGGAGCCCTGGGAAGTGATCCATAGCTCTAAAGAGGGACCCTATGCTGTGAAAACCATGTTGGGCTGGGTAATTAATGGTCCACTAGGTATCAGCGACAACAGCGACAAGGACAGCTGTCCCACTGCCACTGTGAATAGAATATCTCTCATAGATGTTAATGAAATGTTAATCAATCAATACAATCATGATTTCAAAGAGATATCAGCAGATGACAAGCCAGAGATGTCAATAGAAGATAAACGATTCATGAAAATAGCAAATGAATCAATTGTACTTAAAAATGGCCATTACCAACTAGACTTGCCATTTGGAAAGGAAAACACTGTAATGCCAAATAACAAAGTGATCGCAGAACAGCGTCTGGTGAATCTGAAAAGAAAATTAAAAAAGAATGAACACTTTCAAAGTGAGTACACTGATTTCCTTTCAGACGTAATTGATAATGGATATGCTGAAGTGGAACATCTAAGATCGGATAATGGAACCAATCTGGTTGGAGGGTTAAAGAAAGCTCTTTTAACACTGAATGAACACCAAGTCCAAGATTCCCTGCTACAACATGGAGTGAAGTGGAGTTTCAACCCCCCTGCTGCCTCTCATCACGGTCGAGTGTGGGAGCGACTTATCAGAATAGACTCTTTCAAAAATCAGACCTCTATGCTCGATGTCGCTGGAAGCAGATCCAATACATAGCAGAACTGTTTTGGAAGCGCTGGACGAAAGAGTACCTGCCCTTACTGCAGGAGAGACAAAAGTGGTGTGCAGTAAGAAGGAACTTTCAAGTTGGAGATGTGGTGATGATAGTGGATTCAACAGCGCCCCGCGGCTCTTGGTTGCTTGCCAGGATAAAGGAAACCATTGCTGACTCAAAGGGTCTTGTTCGCTCTGTCAAACTACAGACGAGGACAAGTGTTCTTGAGCGGCCTATAACCAAGATCTGCCTGCTGTTGGAGACAGAAGATTGAAATGAACTTGAAATAATTTATTATTTTTGATGTATTTCGGCGCATATAGTAGCTCCTTCTTATTTAGATTGATATAATTGTAATTGTTACACACCTATACAATTAGGGGCCGGTGTGTAGGAGCCATATTCAGTTTAGTATTATTTGTGTGCAATGGTTGTTTTGGTGACCTCTACAGGTCTTGAGTGCCTGTGTGCATATAATAGGAAATGGACAGAATGCCAGGTGTGGCTGATTACACAGCAAAAGTTTTTCTACAATGGCTTGGCCCACATCCTGCTCTCTGTTTGTTTTAAGTATTCTCAGTCAGTTTTCTTCGATTTTTGTACAAAATAAACCACAAGACCTTTTTTGCAAACCCAACAAACTTCTGGACATTATCGTTTTTGGACTCAAGCATTGTTAGAATCTAGTCTGCAGTCAGTCACCAGTGATGTTAATTGGAACAAGGAAAATCTGAGAAACGTCACTACAATACCGTAAAACGATAAGCTTAAAACCGTCAGCGAGATCGATGAATCACGTAAAAGCAGTTGACTTAAAATACCTCAGCGAGATCAATAAATATTTAGAGCACTCTGCAGCTGTTACGCAACAAGCCACGAGTGCTTTCGTGCTGTACCAACTGCCGTGGTCGATTCACTCTCCGGGGTCGCTGCGTGACCTGAGTGCTTTCGCGTTGAACCACCGATGTGATCAACGAACTCACGAGTGCCCTTGATGTGCCACCGACGTGGTCACGCACTCACCGGTGTTGCTGCAGCAAATATTGTGAACTTCCATGTTGAACACCGACGTGGTCAACGAACTCACGAGTGCCCTTGCTGTGCCACCGACGTGGTCACGCACTCACCGGTGTTGCTGCAGCAAATATTGTGTACTTCCGTGTTGAACACCGACGTGTTCAATGAACTCTGAGTGCCCTGCACTCGAGTGTTTGATATTATGCCACCGACGTGGTAATTAAATTGGCATGTGCCTGAGTTGTGCCTACCGACGTGGTCAACGCACTACCAGGGTTGCTGCAGCGAACGTGGAGTTCTGTGTTGTACCGCACCGACGTGCGCAACAAACTCACGAGTGCTTGAGTTGTTCCCACCGACGTGGGCAACGCACTCACCGGGGTTGCTGCAACGAACGTAGAGTTCTGTGTTGTACCTCACCGACGTGCGCAACGAACTCACCAGTGCTTGAGTTGTTCCCACCGACGTGAGCAACGCACTCACCGGGGTTACTGCAGTCAAACCATGAATATTAGATAATGTGCCACCGACGTGGTCATACTCACGAGTGCCCGAGTTGTTACCACCGACGTGGCCAACGCACTCACCGGGGTTGCCGCTGCAACCTTGAGTTTTATTTTTCCTATGTACGCCACTGACGTGACAGCAAACTCAAGAGTGTTTTCTAGATGATCCACCGACGTGGTCACACTCGCCGGGGTTGCTGCAGGTTAACCTGAGTTATGAAACCGAATTTTGCTTTATGAATTTAGTACCTGATAACCACCACCACCACCAGTAGTTGCAAATAGTGTTGCTTTTAGCAACGAAAATAGTGAGAAAAATGAAACGGGACGCAACGTGCATGCTGGGCATGTGACAATAACTGTAATTAAATACATAGTGCAATATATTTCGATAACACTAGAAAGAATATAGACGTAACTAAAACGAATAGACTAAAATGACAGCTTGACACTAAGACTAGACTAACCCTGGAATGGAAACAGGCCGCCAGAAACAGCTACAGTTGAAAACGTGTTAAACCTTCTTGACCGACGTTAGAGAGCATCGTGTGCGCTTGATGGAAGAACCTTGAATTCGACCGGATGTAGGATTCGTAGGCTGTGGAAGACCACCTTCCCAGCCGTTTGATAGACGCGTCCGGCAACCCTTGTTCAGCGGCTGTAGTTGCCGCTCCAATCCGGAAGGAGTGGCCAGTGTAGAGGGGAGATGGTAGGCCGCACCCTTCTACCACCTTTGCGAGATGGACTCTGAACCACTCTTTAGTCATTGGCCGGCCGCAAAATAAACAGAGGTGATTCGGGAGGCATGCGTTGCCGGAGCTTGAGGTAAAGGAGCATGGAAGCGTAAGGGCAGAGAGAGTTGTTGATTCTTGAGATGATAATAGTAGCACCTGCCCCTAGGCTATCGCTTTTGGACCGTTTTAAGAAGATGGAAAAATGCCTTCCAGAGAAGGTGACATCAGCAAAAGCCAGGCCCCGTGTAGGGGAAAAAGTCTGAATAGGAGACGTATATTCCCCTGGACGCATAAACCCGTAGAATGCTGTGAGAAACACTGTCTCAAGTAATGTGTTAAATAAGGATGGAATTTCCCAGCTCTAAGAGCGCACACTAATCTGTTCAATATATCGAGTGTGATAGGAGAGCGTTTGTCTGGTACTTTTGGCACCGATTTATACATGCCCTTCAATAAGAGACGGATTGCGGGAGCCGAAAATAGACTAGGAGAGCCAGGATCTTGGCATCTAGCATAAAATTGAATACCAGCTATATTCCCCCGAATCGTAGACAATTTATGTCTATGAGATTCGAAGCAGTGCACGATAAAAGCGCAGACGATAGGTACCGACACTGGAAGAACTGAAACGTGCATGGAAATGCTAAATAAATTAAACAGGGACCACGCGTAGCTATAAGCTTTGAGGGTAGATGGCGCTAGAGCTTTTGCCATAAAAACACTCGCGGAGTCTAGCAGCGAATTTAGCCTATTGCCTAATCCAGCCGGAGTTCGTGGAAGGGTGGGCTGATTATTGGGTCCGTATTCGCTGCGGGATATAGACGTCTGAATTCCTGGAAACGGAAACGAGAGAGAGAATCAGCAAGACTATTATGGTGACCAGGTATATGCTCAGCATTAATGATGAAATTGAGAGTGACGGACTGCCATGTGAGACGTCTGAGCATGGACATGATAGTGGGGCATGCAGATCGCTTTTTATTAATGATAGCCACCACTGCTTCGTTATCGCAAAACATGGTGATACGTTTACGCCGCCATGCTTGGCCCCACAGAACGCTAGCTGCCACAATAGGGTAGAGCTTGAACAACGCAGACGACTCTGACCCGAGGGCGAATGTGCGGAATTCGACCGGCCATCTCCCAGCGAACCATTGCCCTTGGAAGAAACCCCCAAACCCGACCGAGGGGGCCGCATCGGTGAATAGTTCGAGAGAATCAGATGATTCAGGCGTGTCGTTATAGAAGAAGGAAATTCCGTTCCAGTTAGCGATGAGGAACGACCAGAATTTGAGATCGGACCTGCAGCCTTCGTTGAGGTGTATCACGTCGTTCAGTTTTGGGGTCGAATGTGCCAGATCTAGGAGGCGAGAGATGAACGAGCGCCCTTGTGGTATAATACGCATAGCGAAATTGAGGTGGCCTAGGAGTGAGAGCATTTCACGTTTAGTGACTCCAGCAGACGTTATAAACGCATCGAGAAACGATCTGATCCTCTGTAGTTTCTCGTCCGGGAGGGATGCTTGCATCCTATCCGAGTCTAAGCGAATCCCTAGAAATTCGATTGCGGTAACTGGCCCCTCTGTTTTCTCTTCAGTTAAGGGAACTCCGATCTCGCTGAACACTCTCTTTAGAGTATCCAGGACGCTGGTTTGGTTGGATGGAAAGTCAATAAGCAAAAAATCGTCCAGCAGATGTAGAACGAATGGCAACCTACATATGTTTAGCATAATCCAGCATAGAGCCTCAGATACTAAATTGAAGAGGTGGGGGCTGCTCCTACACCCGAATGTTAGTCTAACTGCGAAATAGAATTTAGACTGCCATTTCACACCGAACAACGGCCAATCGGACCGATGAATGGGCATTATTTTAAAAGCATCTGTAATGTCGGCTTTAGCGAGCCAGGCTCCCTGGCCTGCGATTTTTATCAACGCGATGGCGTGGTCGATAGTGGCATAGTACAACGAGAATGGTTCTGGTGGGATACATTCGTTAACGCTAGCGATAGAGTCAGAGTGAGGAGAAGACATGTCAAAAATAAGACGTTTTTTCCCTGAATATCTCCGGGTAGCGACGCCGAGAGAATTTATTCTAAAGAAAGAAAAGGGGGGAGAACTAAATGGGCCGATAACATAATTTTTGAGAAGCTCTTTAGCCAGAAGAGCAGACACTATTTCTGGTTCTGCCAGAGCTGACTGGAGATTTTGCCACATATTTAGTGGACAATGGAGAAAGGACTCCCACCCGGAACCCTTGTGAAAGGCCCGTGATGAGATGGTCTACGAAACCGGAGTCGGGGTGCGATGAGAGGAATGATGAAAGAGAAGCAATGTTAATTTGGGTAGATGGGTGAGATTTTAAAATCTCTTGGAGGGATGGCCCCTCCCTTGAATTGCCGGCCTTTGGCGGCGGGGGCAGGTGGATTTCGGGTGCGGGTCCCTGCAAAAGCTGCAGATGTGGGAGAATTTACATTGATGGTAAGAACAGGCAGATTCATTAAAATTATTACAGATGGGCCTCCCATTGAAAGAAACGATAGCCCGTCCGAGACGATCGCACGGTTGTCTTACGTTAATGTCACTATGGACGAGTGGCGTTTTAGAGGCATAGACGGGGGCAGTAGTAGCGGTCTTGGGACATAGCACCGTTGTGTGCCCGTGGGAACTGCAGATTGCACAGGAAATTGACTGATGGCCACCGAAGTGGTGGAGCAGAAGCTCGGTGTCCGTAGTGGACCAATCAATCCTCACGTTAAGCATGGCGATCCATTGGGCCGACTTGGCAGAAAATGCTTTATGATATTCATAGAATAACGTTCCGCCGTAGCGTTGGTTGAGGTCGGCGATAATAGCGAGGTAAGCGTCAAGTTCTGCCCTCCTATCCGGATAAACTTGGCACATAATGTCTCTGTAAATCCCGAATGTAATGACGAACTCACCAAAAGAGAGATTGCGCGTAATTCTAGGATCTGACGTTTTCAAAAGAACGGACAAGTCACCGCAATCAACCCATTGACGCTCTATGGCGGGGGAGGGTAACAGTAAGGCCGAGAGATTAACGTCTCTGCCCTGGAGTATATTATTTTTTGTGGTCTGAGAGACCGTAGCCGCGGCGGGCGTAATAAAGCTCCTACCCTGGAGCTGGACTGGTAGAGCAGTAGCGAGAGAATACGCGAAAGGGGCTACCGTGGGGGCTGCAGTAGCCGTGGTACCCGAGCACGTGCCAGGTGCATAGCCTGTGGAGGTGGAGGGAGCCGAGCCGGATGGTTGCTGGAAAGAAAAAGGCGCTGTGGCGATGAACGACGGCGGGTTGTGGGCCTGGACCCGTCCGGGAATGCGGCCTGGTGTTTCGACAGCATCCATCCTGGCGCCGAGGCTTTGCACCGACTCGGCGAGGGTGTGTAGAACCTGGCGAAGGTCCGCGTCGGGGACTTGTTGGGGGTGGTGATGAGGATCCCGTGGACCGAAATTACCGGCTTTCCGCGCTCGCTTGCCCGGGCCGGAGGTAGTAGGCCAACCAGCGCGCTTTTTGCCGGGTTTTGTAGTCGTCGCAGCAGCGGAGCCAGCGGCGGCGGCATCCGGAGTGAACGTTGGAGAGAGTGGAGCGTGGAGATATTCCCCCAGCGCTGTGTCGGCAAGCTGCAGGGCATCCGCCCGAGACAAGCCGACTTCCACTGGGACGCCTTCTTGGGTCAGGAGTTCCAGCAGTTTTTTGGTTGGCCAAGACGCCCAAGAAGCCGATCTTAATTGGATTCACGAACTCCTACGCGATACGGCAGGAGATGGAGGAAAAGCGTCCCCATCGGAATCCGACATTACGGCCTCTGGGTATATATTAAACTACATGGTACTGGGCGACGAGATTTAGCGAAGCGAAAATCGAAAGCACAGTAAAGCAGCTCATGCGTTGAACGAAGACCTGAGCTGCAAAGACATATGTTCAGGGACGCAGGAAGTGGGGTGCTCTGGGTGCTGCCGCACCCCCTCTAGTGGACAACAGACGCAACTACAACACTTGAACTCAGGCAATGCCGCGTTTTTTTTTTTTTTCGTCATCCGATTACATACAGCACCCCCCACTTCATATGACTTCCTGCGTCCCTGCATATGTTAGACTACTCTTTATAGAGCAGGTGTAGGCAGGTGATTGGTAGCTGGTGATTGGCGGCCAGCCGCGCGTGATTTGAATCCTCATGGTAGAACTACCAGCAAGCTTAACATTTGGGAAAGGGCTCTGTCTCTTGCAGCCTTTGTCATCTTCGGCTTCTTAAACAAAGGGCAGAAAAAATAAAATGTTAAACTGCAAAGGCAAGAGAGGGGAAAGTATCCATCTTTGTAGATGTTTGTAGAATCTATCACCTACTGTACAGTTTATTAAGGTATTGTCAGACCATATTTCACCAGAGGAACAGTACTCACTACTCACAATTTTATCTTTTCATATCATACTATTTTTCACGTGTTGTAGTAGTTTTTGTACTTACTAAACAGTCAGTATTTGAAAAACTAAAACAGCTGGAGTGCCACCATCCACTTCTGCAACTGCACTGCTGTCAAACCTACAGCCACTTATAATGAAAAATATGTCTTATCATCCCACAATATTCCCTTATTCCCGTAAATACTTACATTTGTTTGAAGAACTTGTGATGGGTCAATCTGTGTTTCATCTTCATCTGAAGTGAGACTGGAAGTTGCAGTAATTCTTTTTTTCTGTACCGAAAGGAAAGAATGTATTACATGACAACAAAATATGAACCAACCATAGATGCTTTCTGGTGAAGAGATTTTTTTAGAAAAACATTTCAACTAAAAAACATCATAGTATTACAGTGTCATCAATTCATTAACGATTTCATGTGTTACAATTAAAAATTATTCAGTGGGTGACATTCACTTCATATAATTTTTCATAAACAAGATGAGAACAAGATATTAAAAGCATAACCAACCTACAAATAGGGAATCAAGACTTTGGTAAGTATGACACGAAATGGAGCAGCATTTTGAACCTACAGGTGTTCTAATTTGATGTGAAATGCAAAGAGAGGAGGGAGGGCAAAAGGAAAAAACAATCGCTGCGGTAAGTGCTAGTGCAGCAACAGGTCATTAATAAACATGTAGTGACAAGTGATGAAGCTGCAAACTGTCTTGTCACTGCAACCACTGCTTTGTACATTTAAACACAGCAGTTAGCTTCATTACTGCTCAGTATATCAAAATCTATGTGCGTTAGCAACATATTGTGACTTTTACTAAATAATTGATATATTATATTTTCATGTTATCAGGATGATGAGGATGTTTTTGCAGTAGTATCGACCAGTGTTGCCAACTTAGTGACTTTGTCGCTAGATTTAGCTACTTTTCAGAACCCTTCAGCGATTTTTTTTTTAAAGCGACTCGCGTCATATCTAGCGACTTTTTGGACAGAACTTTTCTTGAAGGGAGTCGCCAGTATTTCTCAGTGAATGAGTGTTAATGTAGCTCTCTGGGTGGACTGTTCAGTGGGTGGGACAGAGCAGCAGCAACACATTCAGTGGACCAATCAGCAGCCACACAGACGTGGATGAACTGTGAATGTGCATGCCTAAAGACAAATCACTGATCCCCATCGTTTTTATTCTAAATGATTGAACTTTACTATTTGAGTTTGATTTTGTTTTGTCAAAATAGACAGAGTTAACAATAGTGAATTTATCCCAGTGCATGATCATCTCTCTGTTCATGATACTTCAGTTACAGTCGATGCAACAGCCTGTATAAACAGTTTTTTAATATTAGAGGCAGAATTGGATGCACATTGAGGAGCCTCTTGAAATAAACGCTGGTCAGTCAGTTTAGTTTAACTTAATTTAAAATATGTTTTTTATTTTGTATATATGTAATAAAGTCATGCCATCATATACATGCAAATTAGCACGTGACGTTATCTATTGAGATCCAGGACTTTTCCTGCAGGATTTAGCTACTTCCCACTGAAAATAGTTGGCAACATTGCTATCGGCTTTGTTATAGACAAATTTGAATGCCGTCAGAACTATCTATAAAATTAGTGGTATTGCAGCATTAATTAAAGTGTGTTTTCTAAAGAAACTACCAACACAAGCAACAAAAATAACCTTTGGTTTGCTTCCATCCTGTGTTGTGGTACAAGGTGTGGTCCTTCTCCTTGCAACTGCCATGTGCCAGATGTCCTCATCCTTGAGGAAGGCTTCTTTTTTCCCCATCAACTCCTTGTAGTTGTCTGTAACCACAACCATACATCAAACAAACTATCAAAACCATGTTTTTACCCTCTTTTGCTCAATATTTTAGATATTTTGTACGTCTCGTGAAATGCACCACAGTCAATCTAATATTGTACACAACAAGTTACTCTGTCTTTTTATAAACATAGTTACACAAAAATTAAATTACACAAGGTCAACATTAACAATCATTAGCATGAGCCACTGGCAAATTCTTTATCAAATCATCACTAACCGTGGTGGCTGGGGGAGCGTGTCTATGTTCCCCGGGTGCTATGTTCCCAGAGTCCTATGTTCCCCGGGTCCTATGTTCCCCTCTTTGTATGAGACTGGGGAACATAGGACCCTTTTTTAAAAAAGGGTCCTATGTTCCCCGCTTTTCCCAAAAAGGGTCCTATGCTCCCCGGCATGTATGGCTACAGGGGAACATAGGACCCTTTTTGGGAAAAACGGGGAACATAGGACTTTTTTTTTTTTTTTTTAAAGGGTTATATGTTCCCCGAGCGGGGAACATAGAACCCGGGGAACTTAGGACCCGGGGAACATAGGGATATCCCCGTGGCCGGCAAGTGCTAACATAAGAAATGTGTAAATTTTTTTGCTTGTTATTTTCTTTACAGTGGGCAATTGTGCTAAACATTCTCCACACAGCACGCTCACAAATGTTCACACAAAATCTCATCTGAAGTTGCACTAAATTAGCACCATTTACACTAGCATTAGCTGCCGCCTGCCGCTAACAGCTAGCTAGCTAGTTAGCTAATGCAGCTTGTGAATGATAAGTTTGCCTATTATCTTAGTCATTAGTAGAAATGGAATATCTATTCAAAAGATATTTCACACCATGCACGAGCAATACAAACCTCTGAGTAAGAGCAGTTTTGCGGCCACATTGTTTGTAGGTGCTTTCCTGGTGCCCCAGCACACTCGTATCCATCAGTCTTCACTGTAGAGGTCCAGCCGTTTTAATACCTGAACGAGCTTCTGTCTGTACTGAGGTGCCACAATGTCAGTACTTTCGACGTGAATTGTGTTGTCCTTAAAATAAAACATCCCGAACTTGAACTGCGCCATTGTAACTCAACTGCGACAACGGTTCCCTCACATCTACATTCAAGCAGGTTGCATTCGGGGGTAACCAATCAGCGGCAGCATAGCGCCACGAATACGTGCGCACGCATGCGCACGTATCAATAATAAGGTAAAGTGCGGCAAAGTGCAGAGGGCGCGCGCAGTGTCCTGGATAAAACGTCATCGCCATGGATGTATTTTACCGGGCTTAGAGAAAAACTGTAAAACCACCCGCAGACATGGCACCCAAAAGACATTACAAAGAATATCTGCTGAATGAGTCGAGCCAACCTTCAAAGGCAACCAAATACAGACGGCTAGCAAACGAGAAAGAGGTATTTGACCTTTCACATTTACTTTATTATCAACAACAGCAGTGATTATAGAATAAGTCTTAATTTTAAACGCAAGGACCTTCTTGTTCATTGCAGAATACTTTAAACTGCAGAGGGAATTACAAGAAATAAGAAACTCAAACTTACAAGAAACTCAGGGCATCCTGTACAACTAACAATAGAGAGGTCGTGAAAGAGGTAGACCATTTTTTTCGTTCGCAATAATATGAATTGCAGATAGTGTTACATGCAAGTTGACATTGCAACTGCACTCCCCAGATTCCACTTTCAAATAACGGTGAACGAACATATTCTCTTGAGGAATATCCAGGAGACAATCCCACAACTAACAAACAGGTAAAATTACTATGTATGATGATTACTATGTTTTATGCTTCCATTCTGAAATAAAATTAAGGGGTTCACAAAATACATATTACTTTCCTCTAAAGCATTTATTTATCCATAATTGTATTTGTAATGTTTATCATACCCTAAATGTTTACAGTATGATAGTTAAAGGTTGAGGTTGTTGGCAGAGAGCCTCCACTCTTCCTCAAACAAGCTAAAAGTAATTTATTATGCTGTTAATGAAGGTAAAAATGAAATATCCTGCATAGTTCTCCTCCTCTGCTGTCCTCTGATCAGAACGGAGTGCCTAGAAACGACCCGTTTTGCCTAGCAAAGGTCTGGCATTCTGTGGTTGTTCTGGTAATTCTACATTGTAAACCTTTAAATAAATCTATGTGCTTTCTCATGATCAGAATGTTCCCGATGAGGGCCTTGTTGCAGAAGGACCAAGCGGTCAGTCATCTTAAGAATGTTTGAGAGGAAAGCATCTTGTCAGTCCAATAAGAGAGCACCTGCTTCAGGACAGACCCAACAGAGATTCATCAGAGGTATTAAAATACCAGCAATTGAAATTGCTGAAATTAATTGCTATGTTATACTATATATAGTTTCTGTATAATTGTCATTTAAATTAAATTAAACGTGATGAAAATAATGATTGTAGTAGACCCTACACCTACAGGGTATTTCCTTAAAATGAGACACAAACATGTATTATTGTCATTAATACTTCACTTGAGAATTTCCATGTATTATATCTTCATTATATGCAGCCTGCCGGAGAGGGAGTCTCCAGAAAGACCCACCCAGTGCTAGAATTGCCACCCTCCACCTACTCACACTGCACTTTTCAATTTTGTGGGGATCAACAAGATATGTAAATCGGACCAGAAGCACAGGTACTATAGATACAAGTTACTAGTTTCATTTTTATGCTAAAAACAACCCCTCTAATCAATACAGAAAATGTGAATAGAGTAGTTTTTATTTTTTAAACCGACGTCTTAAAGGTGTACAGAAAAGAAAATTGAATTTGACCCCACTCTGGGTCATGAAATTATATGAATAACTCATCTTTCAGACGATGTAGGCCAAACTTTGTGCAAAATTATATTTTTATTATAGGCTACCGATAATAAACATGTATTGAAAGTGAACACCAGCAAGGTCTCATTTGGTCACAGAATTATAACTACATATAACTATTTCAATGTATGATTGCATTATTCATTCATGTTAATGTTAATTTACATTGTAATTCAAGCAAATTAGTAGTTCCACATGAGGCTAACAAAGTTTCTAACAGGTGGCTGACTTATAGCCTACATTGGCACTTGATGGCTGTGACATATACCTTCCCTTAATTAATACAGTTCTTCAGTATGTGAAGCTGTAGTCACCATTTTCCTGGATATTATCCATCTGTTCGATCTTCACTGCACATATAATGCAAATGTGGCTTAATTTGCTTAATCAGACATGCAAACGGCGCGCTTTTTTATCATACATTTTGGGGACCTGTGTGGTTCGTGCAGATCCGAAGAAATTTTTTTTGGGGGGGGGGGGGGGGTGCGTCGATCAGTGCGCGCGTGCAGGTGTCAATATTCCGTAATCTGACTGACTGAGACCTGCCTTCGAAGTAAAGAAAAGTGATTCCGGAAATGATTTTGTTAGGGGACCAATCACAGCCCTTGCCGTCGCGTCGAAATATTGGATGCGCATGCACACGGTAGAGCTTAGATCGGGCTCAGAAAATCAAGCCCGACCCCGAGCCCGTGCACGTTCTGTCCGAGCCCGGCCCGGCCCGACCCGACACATTAACTGTAATTATGAGCCCTAGCCCGATTTCAACCCGACATTTATTTTAACACATATGTAACTTTGTACACATTTGTTACTAGGCCTACTCAGCTAAATGTATATGTAAGGGATAATGTATGGAACGCCGGTCATTATCGGGAAAATAAGCCCCGACAGGGCGAACAGTACACCGACGCGCAGCGAAGGCGTCTTGCTTCGCCCTGACGGGTCTTATTTTCGAAAATGACTGGCGACGTTCTATACATGATCCCGCTTATAACACGGCTACTTGCCAAAACTAAAAAAATAACTTTACATGGTGCGCCTTTTTACAATTTATTCGTTGCCAGCATTCATTCATCATTTGGGTGCCTTGAAAGGCGCCTCTAAATTAAATGTATTATTATTATTATTCCTAGTGTTGATCAGCAGAGCAATAATAAATTGTCCGCAAAGACGGTGTCGTCGCTTAGCAACAGAAGACACTGGGGTTAACAAGTCACCGGACTAGCTACCAAAGTGAACGGAGCGTTCCACGGCATTGAGAAGACCTGTGTAATAAAGGCCTATAATATTTCTGTTTATGGCATAGATTTCTCCTCAGATTAGGCCAATAAACCAATGATAAAAATAAAAATAAAAACGCTCGATCAAGGGCCCGGCCTGACCCGGCCCGAGGATAGTGGTGGGAAATATCGGAGAAGGATGCACTTATTGTGCAGCAGGACGCAGGGTGCAAGTGCAGTTGGAAGTGGTCATGGCTAAAATTAGAAGCCACAACTGAGGTGAATACAGTGAAGCATAACTTTCCACTGTCTGACTTTTTCAAAAAAATTGAGAAAAAAGGATGTGCTAAATCCACACACTGCATTAAAGAAATGAATTATGCCAGCAGGGGTGTACATGCCCTGTATGCACACTGTAAGGCAGACATTCATCGTAGGAAAGTGACAACAACAATAACTACACAAAGTGTTGCACAGCTTCTCCGAAACCCCCTAAGCAGCAGATAAGATCAGGGACAGTGCCAGGCCTATACTGCCAGTACCTGTACCTGTGATCGCATATCCAATGCAGAGGTGTGTGTGTGTGAAAATAAATTAGAATTAATAACTTAGTTTAAAAAGGCACTTTAACTGAGTAACTAATATATTTTTTATCTTTCTAGGCATATAGCATATAGCATAGGCCTTCTCATGATAATAGGATATCATGCCGTCATATTTTTTCCGACTTCGGGTAGCTCTCTTTTTTTGCCATACATGTGTTTGCATCCCTGTTAATGTGACTTAAATCTGATGTTTTATTCCGCCAATACAACAATTTTGTTTTTTATTAAGCATTATTATGCAGTTTTGGCTTAATGTTTGAACTCATTGTCTTGATAGAAACAGATGCCCTGTCTTACATCCACCCAAGGATTAGTGCTTTTCAGTATTCTTGTTTCTGATTTGTTAATAGAGTTCATTTGTTTTCTAGGTTTGGGCAAGGAGCTACACATTTTGTATATTGACTGAATATAGGCACTACATTCATCCTTTCCCCTGAAATCACATCAGTTTTATATGAAGCTAGTGTGTATTCCATTTGCATAACTCTCTGCTAACAACCCCAGAAGGCAACTTGGTAAATTTTCTGAATGTAAAAACTACCAGATGACTTGTAGTAGTTACCACTTATCTTTTGGAGCACTAGTATTGTTTTATATGTCAAAACTATAAAATAAATTAAAATGAAAATATTTATGCTTCCATTTATATTTTGCCAGGACATGTTAGAGAGGCAACCAGGATGCAATGTGCCTGCTACTCCACCTGATCAGCAAGAGACACCAAACCAACAGGTTATTAACATGTATTATACAGTATGTTTTCTCTGTAAATCTGTAAGCAATCTCTTTTAATGCAGATGAGTGTAACAGTTTTCTATCTTTTCTTTTTTTATGTCTTCACAGGCAGAGACATTTTTGTTGGATGGAGATGATCCAGCGTATCCTGGAGCTCCACTGACAAAGGGACAAAGTTTAATCTTACTGATGTCTTATGTACTAAGGCACAATGTGACAGGTGTGGCACATCTACTGAAGATTATCAATGAACATTTCCCTGGAATGGTACCAGTAACCACATACCTTTTTCACAAAGCTTATGGACAATATGGAAATTATGTCCCCCATTTTTACTGTCCAGCATGTGAAAACTACTTAGGGGTAAATAATACCAGTGAACTAATGTGTGGTGCTTGTAATGCAGTAACTGATTCAGAGAGCTGTCTCAAAAGTGGGTGTTTCTTTCTAGTGCTTAGTTTGGCTTCACAAATCAAAACATTGCTTGAACAAAACCAAGGTTTAAAAAAAGACTGGCAATGTGCAGATGTCATTTCAGATATACAGTGTGGAGAAGAGTACCAGAAACTCAAAGAATCAGGTGAATTAGGTGAGGATGACATAACCTTAATTTGGAACTGTGATGGAATTCCAGTTTTCAGGAGTTCAAAGTATCAAATCAGTGCCAGGTTATAGAACTCGAACCTAAAGAACGCAAGGCAAATATCTGTCTTCCTTGTCTCTGGTTTGGCGAGAAGAAGCCAAACTTCTTAACATTTTTGAAGCCATTTGTTAATGAACTGCAAATTTTAGAACAAAATGGCATTAAATGGAAGGACTCAGCAAATGTACAACATGTCTCCAAAGTGTATGCTCTGATATGCAGTTCAGATTCAGTTGCTCGCCCACTTCTAAGAAACACCAAACAGTTTAATGGCTTTTATGGATGTGATTTTTGTTACCATGTTGGTGGTGGTCCTTACACAAACAAAGGCCCAAAACCACATCTTAGAACTGAAGCTAAGCATTTTGATCACGCAATGGCTGCAACACCAGACAGTCCTGTAATGGGAGTAAAAGGACCTTCACCATTAATGAAACTTTCAAAGTTTCAAATGATAAATGGATTTGTTCCAGAGTATCAGCATTGTGTCTGCCTTGGTGTGACAAGACAATTAGCAAAACTGTGGTTTGACTCAAGAAATCATAAAAAAGAGTGGAGGAGCAAAATCAGACCGCATTGACAAAGAGCTCATTCCAATTCAACCCCCTGTTGAGATAACAAGAGTACCACGATCTGTGGCAGACAGAAAATATTGGAAAGCGTCAGAGTGGAGGTCATTCCTGTTATTCTATGCCCTGCCTTTACTGAATGAGGTCTTACTAAAGAAGTTCTGGAACCACCTTTTTCTGTTTGTGTTCGCAATGCACATTCTTTTGGGAGAAAAGGTGAAACGCTGTGATATTGAAGTAGCTGAAAGAGCTCTCAAGAAGTTCTCACTGCAGTTTGAGAAGTTATATGGTGCCTCAAATATGACATTTAATGTCCATCTTCTGACACACCTTGAGGCAAGTGTTAGGAACTGGGGCCCTTTGTGGGCCACATCAACCTTTTCCTTTGAATCATTTAATGGCACTTTGTTACAGTACTTCAATGGGACAACACATGTTCCAGAGCAAATAGTTAAAAGATTTCTTTGCTGGAGGAGTCTAACACAAAAAGCCGAAAAGTACATGGTAGATGCTAATGAAGGGGTGAAATGCATTTTTTCACATCTCCTAAACAGCAATGTATCAAGTTCTAATTCATCTAGCCTGGATGAAAATGTCAGAGTTTTTGGTAATCCCTGTCATCACAAACTGTCAGCATTAGAAAAACGTGCTATCAAAGACTTGCTAAGTGTTACAGTCGAACACTGTGTTTGTTATCACCGTTTCATTATAAAAGGCATACTGTATCATTCCAGCAGTAACAGAATTCTAAAAAAAAGGATCAACTCAACAGTGGAGTTACAGGATCGAAGATTATGTAGAATTCTTTGCATGTCAGTATTCAGAGCAGGCGATTTGTCATTGCACTGTATATTGGTAAAGGAGCTTGTGAAGACTGATGGACAGCTCTGCAAGGATAGTCAACTGAACATTGCTTCCAGTTTTATGTCTGAGGTGTCAGAATCTAGGAATGTTTATGCGGTGCCCACTGACCTGTTCCACAGGAAATGTGTTTTGATCCAATCAAGAGACAAACAATATGTTATTCCTCTACCAAATAATGTAGATAGAGATTAAATAGTTACTGGGGAAGTTTGAGAAAAAATGCTGAAACCACTGCCAAATTGTAAGAAATAGGGATTACATATGTATTCTTGGTGTGCCTTAAAACTAGTGGACAATGTCCAAAAATGGCAACTTCAGAGTATTACATCTGTAAAAATTATAAGGCACATGGGCAAGCACACACAAAGACTGTGCTGTTAAACAGTTATACTATAACAGTTGTGGTATAACAAAATACAAACAAAATTGTGGCCTCAAAATGTTGAACTTTAACAGACTGTTTTCATGCAAAATCAAAGACTTTCAAAAGATTAATTTTTCTGTCAAGCAGCAAAGCAAATTTCCTGTTATTTGCACATCTTAATATGTTCATAAGTCTAATATGTTTTCTGATTGCTGTCAAATGTAAGTGAAACAATCCACGCTTTGGAATAAGTACTTTCCATGTGATGATAAGAAATACACAAGGTTGTACTGTTTTTTTGTTAGACTACTGCATTAAATAAAAGCACATGTTTAATTGAAAGGTGCTCTGTTGTTGATGTTCATGCTTATTCAAAATTCACCATTAAATTTGGAGAATGGATGAATTTTTAAATATTGCATAAAAACAACGGTGGTGTTGAAGTAATCTAAATACTTTATAACACTAATTGCTAACAATTTAAAATTGAAATAGGTATAGAAAATTAAGGATATTTTTTCAATTAGAAAAGGTATTGTTACATAACAGCATTGTTGCATTTTGCTGGTAAAATACATTATTTTAAAAGGTTGAAGAGAAAAGATCAGTTAAAGAAATTAAATGTTATTGTACATTCTTTTAAACTGATCTTAGCACACTAAAATAAATGGCTACATACTGATGAATTTGTTCTGGTTTATAGTGTACTTATGAAGAATACACTAATTTACCACTGAAGTAGTATTAAATTATTAATATACTTATTTTAAGTGCACTTTAACACTGCTGTGCTAACAATGATATGAAAAAAGTGTTATAAAAGTAAACTTATTGATAGTGTGCTAAAAGTGCACTTGATAAAAGTAGATGCAAATACACTGACATTAAACTTATATTTAACACATTCGAAGTACATTATAAATAATTATACAACGGGGGACCTAAATCCAGCGATCTGATTGGTTCCCAACTGTTGTATAATGAGCGTATACATAACTGCTATGACGCCTGATCATTTTGTGAAAGTTTGCATATTACTCCGCGCCTGGAAGTAGAAACAGTTACAAAGTAAAACATATGTTGGATGATGGAGAGAGGGTGTAAATGTTGTTACTCCGGGAGTGAGCAAGGCGATGGAGAGACTAACGAAAGCTTAGCCAGGAGGGACTACTTTTTTGTATTCTTTAATAAAACGACTACTTTGACTTTCTTGGTTTCTTTTTAAATGTAGTGTGTCTATGACTTTCGTTTCGCCATAACAGTAACCGTTGTATAAAAGCAATAGATCACTTCAGTCAGTGGCATGTGCTCATTATACCACTGTGAAGGGGGTCGCCGGCCCTCCGCTGCGCGTCGGGGCCGGACAACGCCCCTTAACAGTGGTATAATTTGCACATACCACAGCCTGGCGTGATCTATTGCTTAAATATACTAATCAAACACTTATATATATTTCAGTGTTAGTATATTTTATATGAATATACTTAATATGAATTAATAAATAGTGTACTTTATCTAAGTAAACTGAAGTACTACTGAGGAAATAATATATTTGTAATTAATACATTTATAATATATTTTTGTTTTACTTTATTTTAACACATAAAGTGAAAATGTGCTAGAAATGTACTTTCAAAAAATGAAGTACATTTTTAGTACATTAAAGTATATTTATTTTTTACCTGGGATGTACACAGACACATGCACACACACACAGACATGCAGACACACACACAAACAGACATGCAGACACACAGACATACATACACAGACACATACATGTGGCGTGTGTGTGTGTGCAAGTGAGTGTACTGCTCTGCAATTAGCATGTTTTGGCTTGTTGTTTTTTGTGTGTGAAATCGGACGAAAGATTTTAAAAAATAAAATTGGCTTCATGACCCTCTAGTTCTCATTCTCGTTCTCTCTTCTCCGCGGTTCCATTTGTCGCTATTTAGCGCATATGGAAGCAATCTAAAAAAAATGGAGGATAGCCCTTAAAAACAGTACTTAGCATGGTGTAGCATCTTACCCTAGCCATCTGTGTTGTATACGGGGAATGGGTTAACCTAGTGATGGTTAGTAGGTGCACTTGGTTCTATGAACATCCTTAATGTACCCACAGAGAAATATTGTTGTTTCTCTTTCTCCTGACTAATGGACTTATTGTAAGTCTCTCTGGATAAAAGTGTTTGATAACCGAGGTGAATGGAGACTCCACTGTTGTGTTGTGACGAGTTGGAGGAAATGTCTCCAGAGGACTGAGCTCATGGTCCTCCAGGCCACCATTGAGAGGAACGGACTGAAGACTGGGTCCACGTCAGGGGGCAGGACCCATTAGGGACCATGGACTGAAGACTGGGTCCAGGTCAGGGGACAGGACCCCTTAGGACCTGGGAATGAAGACTGGGTCCAGGTCAGGGGGCAGGACCCCTTAGGACCTGGGACTGAAGACTGGGTCCAGGTCAGGGGACAGGACCCCTTAGGACCTGGGACTGGAGACTGGGTCCAGGTCAGGGGTCAGGACCCCTCAGAGAGCTGCTGGGACCCAAGGGGCTGGAGGGACATTCCAGGTGTGCTGCTAGGATAACCATCAGAAAGCTCTGGAGAAACATCTGCTCAGCTTGAAGGAGTTAAACTGTAGAAAGGGGAAGAATCATCGGCTGAACACACGAGAACCTTCAGTTGGATCCACTGAGTTGTTCATTACAATTATGCTTCATTAACAAATACAACAGAAAAATAGTCCCTTACATGTACACAATAAATACAAGGACTAAAATCGTAGAAGAAGCAGGCATTACAAATCCTCAACAGGTGTGCAAATATCTTTAATAACTGAACATGTTCTGCGGCCGTTTGCTTCCCAAGAGAACACAAGGAATCAAGATTCAGTTTAAAGTAATTTACAGAATGCAACATTATCCCACAGACCTGTTGGTTATTATGAATAAAACATAAAATCTGCTTTAAATCAGGTTGTAAATCAGGATTATGACAAAAAAGATGAGCCCCTAAGACCAAACATTCACCATCAGTATTTTATATACATTTCAAATAATAAATGTGCTTATCTAACTATGGAAGATCTTAAAAGTTTTCTGGTTTATCATGCTATACTTTACAAAAAAAGAGAGGGAAAGAAAAAGAGAGTGACACAGAGACATGTGACATGTTTATACATGTGTTTATTTGTGTGTGTGTGTGTGTGTTTATAAGTGTGTGTGTGTGTGTGTGTGTTTATACGTGTGTGTTTATATGTGTGTGTGTGTGTGTGTGTGTGTGTGTGTGTGTGTATTTATACGTGTGTGTTTATACGTCTGTGTGTGTGTGTATTCCGTATTCATGTGTATTGTATATCATGTTCAGACCGAGGATATGAGAGACAGAGAGACAGGGAGACAGAGACAGAGACAGAGACAGAGACAGAGAGAGAGAGAGAGAGAGAGAGAGAGAGAGAGAGAGAGAATAACTGACAAAGAGACAATGAGCCACCAGGCCATAACCCCCCTCACCCTCACCCCCCCTCAGCCCCGCCGGCCCCCCTTCAGCCCTACCCCTGAACCCCCCCCACGCTCCCCCTCACGCACCCTTCATGTGCGTGCGTGCGTGTGTGTGTGCGTCTATAACTGACACAGAGACACTGATGACCAGGGGGCCCCCACCCCCGGGAGGAGGTCCTCCTGGGTGAAGGAGGACCAGAAGGTGTGGAGGTGTGTCAGTGTGTCTGAGGACCCTCCTCCACCTGGGGACACTCTGTAGAAGGACAGAGAGCCAGCAGGCCGGTCCAGATACACTCCTACTCTGGTGGAGCCAGCGGCGTGGAGACGGAGGGCTGTCTCTATACCGTTGTACCGGGCATAGTAACCACCATCATCATCACAATAAAGACTCCAGGACTTGTTGTTCTCTCCAAGCCTGCTGTCGCCACCCCCTCCTCTCCTTGTGATTCCTCTGTATGTCACTCCTACATCAACATATCCTTCCCACTCTACCTCCCAGTAACAGCGGCCAGTCAGAGCCTCTCTACCCAACACCTGGTCCCAGTAGTCAAATCTCTCTGGGTGATCCGGATACGACTGCTCAACTCTAACCCACGTCACCTTCCTGTTGTCCTCAGACAGAGAGAGGTCTCTGTGGGCCGTGTTGGGGTCCAGTGTGAGTTCACAGGCATCTGAGGGAGAACCAGACATGATGAGCAGCTGAAACATTCTTCATCATCATCATCATCATCATCATCATCACTTGTACTGTTCTCCTGAGCATGACATGTGGGGGGGGGGGGGACCCGGACCCGGACCAGGACCATCAGTGGATCATCATCATCATCATCATCATCATCAGCTTTAGAAATATTTGTGAACATTGTTTATAAGATCATTCAAGTGAAACATAAATGTAAATCCCATGTTTGTGTGAGTGGCTATCCCATTCAAACATTGAAGCCTAGAAAAATGTATAAACTAAATCTACTAACGTAATATTTACACGACATACACATATTATACATCAAATCGTTCAGCATGATGAGGTCTTTGCCCCTATGGAATATTTAAGCTATAGTCAACATACTTTTCAAGATATTAGACTTTGAAAGGTTCCGATACACATGCATTGAAATCCACCTGTGTAAACAACAGACTGAACCAGCTGAGCTCACATACAGGCTGGAAACTAACTGTTGATACCATAGAACTGGTTCATACATACTATATATAGACATGTTCACATACGTACACACACCTATAACAAATATACTAGACATAAACACAGGGAAACATAGCTAAACAAACGTATACACAAGTCCACATGTGAATGACCGGACGTCACCTCCTGCTGTGTGGATGGACTTTCCATCTCAATAGTGAGTGTGTTTTGTGATGAATCAAACAGACACTTACACTTCTTTAGAGCTGGTTTCAGCCTCCGCACTCCACCGTGCTCCACACTGGGGGGGAAAACAAAGTGAGAGCAGCATATTGAAACATTCACCTTCATCATCAACTGTCTCATCACGTTCTACACAACATGAGTTACAGCTGCCGCTTCAAACCACTTCATCTAGTAGCGGCTTGAATCCTTGTAGGAGACTTTGTCCCTGAGCGGTGAGCTGTCCTCTCCATACAGGGATGGACTGGGACAAAAATTTGGCCCGGGACTTTGGGATGGAGAGGCCTTTTATGAGACCGCGGGAATAGCGTGCGTAGAATTTTGCCAGGGTGTAAAATAATAAAAACTAGTCCTTATCCGTGGATATGTGCATTGCAACTGCATGTCAATGTTGGGATGTGCATGTGTTTAGAATATTGTGAAGATCACTGGGAAATATTTTATAAGCAATCTTGTCCATGTACAAAATATTAGAAATTGCATGTGCCTAGAAAGGTAAATCAAGGCTGAAAATGATCTAAATAGTGCAAGATACAATTATTTTATTGGAAAAAAATGGTCAAACACATACACATTGTCTGCTGGTTACTGCTTCACATAAATCACTAATCAAGCTTTTTTTTAACCAACGTTTGCATTGACAAATTAGAAAAATGGCTCTGTCAGTCTCTGGCCAGGTATATATTGATATTAACTTATATAGTTGGATTTTTATAGTTAGGGAAAACAAACAGCTTGTCATCAAAATAATCTGGATGTAGAGCTCGCTCTGCTTCCTCTCTGCTGGACCCTGAATCTGCCGGTGTAGAGCTACATCTGCATGAAAATGACAAGTAACAAATAATTCTAATTTAGCAGGCCAATACATTAAAGGCAATAGTGGAAAGTGGTTTGGGAGATGGGGCGGGCCGGGGTTTGTTGTGCGTTGCTGTGGTAACCGGTGTTGAAGCGTTCCAATGGTTTATTAGCGGTGGTATCTAATAAATCGCTCTCTAATCATTACTTCATGCCTCATCATTACAATATTATGAATAGTTATCCGACGTCTCTGGTACTTCCATAATTAGTTTAAGTCATTATTATATTGCCAAATATGCTCGCTAGTGCACCTGTCATAGCTATGCTGCTGTGTCCTGTTCCCGCCTCACCATTGGTCTCGCTGACAGGGGCGTCGCCGTCAACATTGGCTTTTCCACGGAAAAGGTTGGTTAATTTAGCACATTTGGCTGCGTCTTGCTCTAACATTTTTTTCCTTTTCAACCTCAACTTCTGAGCGCCACCCAATTCTTTTTCCTCTCCACCACCTTTTTTCCTTTTTGACAATTTCGTATTTCTCTGTAACTTCAGTGAGATCAACGAGAAGTAAGTGCCCCGGCCGTGTGTCAGGCTGAGCTAATCAGAAATGACAGACCGCGGAGCAGTCCAAGTTGGGAGGGGCCGTTCGGCCGCTCGCTTTGGCCGCTCGCTTTTGCCCCCATACACTGTGGGGGTGCTCCCCCCTCTAATATGACAGTAATACATCAGCCCCGTTTCACCGTCAGGTAAGAGCTCAGTTTCGCGCTGTAAGCAAATATCCGGCAGCAGGCCACCCGAAATCACGGCTTACTTAACTTTTTAATTTATTTTTACATCTTTTACAACAAAAAACAATACATAAATATATAATAAAAATAAATAACAATAATAATAATAAAAAAAAAATCTAAAATAATTACAGCCGGCCGGCTCGGCCTGAAATCTTCCGGCCGTTCGGGAAATCTCCCGAACCTCCCGATGGCCAGTCCGCCCCTGTCTCCATACCTGAGAGTGTCCAGTCTCCAGCGTGGATCCTCCAGTCCAGCAGAGAGCAGTGTAGCTCCAGAGTCTCCTGGTTGATTGTAGCTCAGGTCCAGCTCTCTCAGATGGGAGGGGTTGGAGCTCAGAGCTGAGGCCAGAGAAGCACAGCCTTCCTGTGTGACCAGGCAGCCAGACAACCTGCATGCACACACGCACGCACGCACACACACACGCACACGCACACGCACACACACACACACAAATACACACCATTTATTGTATCTGGTTGAGAGTCGTTTGTACTAAAGTAACCACATTTATAAAGCGTATTCATTCCATTTGGAGGACAAGAAAAAGCTTTATTGATACTTTATTGAGACAAAGCTGTGTCACCCTGAGATTCTGAGAACAGGAAGAGGAAGTGGGGAGATTACATTATCACAGACAGCAGAAGTTCCTTCACATGGATGTGAAACAGGATCTTAAACAAATGCTCCTTTTTCAATAGCTACAACTCAATCAGATATTGTTCAGTTAGAGTCATGAGAAGTCTACTGTGTTTGGTACGCTAAGACCGTTTTTTCACAGGTTATAACATTGTGTAGAACCAGGGAGTGTTTTGTCAGCAGGGAAAAGAGCAACAGAAATGCATCAGGCAGGAGCAGCACTTACTGGAAGCTAGAATAACCAGTTTGAAGAAGAGGCTGACAACTGACCTGAGAGTTTCCAGTGTACAGTGTGGACTCCCCAGTCCAGCAGAGAGCAGCTTCACTCCTGAATCCTGCAGATCATTGGTACTCAGGTCCAGCTTTCTCAGACTAGAGGAGTTGGAGCTGAGAACTGAGGCCAGAGCTTCACAGCATCTCTCTGACAGATGACAGTTATTCAGCCTTCAAACAAAATTAACAAAACATGTGTTTAAAATACATGAATAGCAAGAAACAGTGTTTAAGTAACTCATTTACTTTTGAAATTATTGAAAGAATTGTATTTAAATATTTTATTAGAGATATTTTCAAATTCAAATTTTTATTGGTCATATGTTTGCAAAAATAACGTTTTACATGCAGTGAAATTAAAAAGCGGTCACCACTCTGTAATTTATTGTGCAAATTACCGTAACCTGAATGAATTATCGATAATAGTAATTTAAAAACAGACATCCCTTAATGAGGTGATGCTATAAAAACAGTCATTAAAAAAAAGGAAAACATAAAAAAATTATATAAATATAAAACTGCATAGAAAGTGGTGCAGTAAGTGCAAGAGTGCCAGTTATAGCCCGGAGTTAAGCAGTCTAACTGCCTGCAGAAAGAAGCTCCTCCTCAGTCTCTCAGTCCGAGCTTTAAGGCAGCGTAGGCGTCTGCCTGACTGCAGCAGGGTGAAGAGGCCAGCATCTGGGTGAGAGGCGTCTTGCCTGATTTTCCTGGCTCTTGCCCTCACCCTCTTGCTGTATGTATATTCCAGGCTGGTGAGTTTTAACCTAATGGTTCGCTCTGCTGAGCGCAGCGCCCTCTGCAGGGCAGCCCGGTCTCGTGCAGTGCAGCTTCCATACCAGGCTGATATGCAGCCTGTGAGGATGCTCTCCACAGCTGCTGAGTAGGAGGTGGAGACCTTGAACTTCCTCAGCCGCCGGAGGAAGTACAGCCGCTGCCTTGACTTGGAAACCAGGTGTTGTGTGTGGAGAGACCATGAGAGATCCTGAGTGAGGTGCACCCCAAGGTTCTTGAAACTGGGGACCCTCCACAGGTTCCCCACTGATGATGGGACTGATGGGAAGTAGGAAAACTGCCCTGCTTCCTCCGGAAATCCAGCACCATTTCCTTAGTTTTGTTGATATTTAGGGCCGGGTTGTCGGTGTGACACCACAGTGCCAGGTCTGCCACTTGGTTCAGGTAACCCTGCTCGTTGTTGCCAGTGATGAGACCCAGCACCACGGTGTCATCGGCAAACTGGATGATGGAGGTTGAGCTGCTGGAGGCTATGCAGTCATGCGTGTAGATGTTGTAGAGCAGTGGACTCAGAACACACCCCTGGGGGTACCCGTGTTGAGGATCAGGGGTCCTGACATTACACCTCCCCCTACTCTGACCACCTTGGGGCGATCAGTGAGGAAGCTGAGCACCCAGTTACATATTTCGGTGTTGATTCCCAGCGACCTCATCTTCTGGATCAGTCGAGAGGGAATTATGGTATTGAATGCCGAGCTGTAATCTATAAACAGCAGTCTCACATAATTCCCTCTCCCCTCATCAAGGTGCGTCAGAGAGGTGTGTAAGAGATTGCAAATGGAATCATCCCGGCTCCTTTTTTCACGTACGCAAACTGGAGGGTGTCAAATGAGCTGGGGAGGGAGGAACTGATGCAATTCTTTATCAGTTTCTTAAAACATTTCACCACTGCTGATGTCAGGGCAACAGGACGCTAATCCTTCATGCATGATGGGGTATTTTTCTTTGGCAGACTGTTTGAAGCAAGATTGAACGTCAGCTTGGGCCAGGGATGTGTTAGAGATTTTTGTATACACTGGGGCTAGTTGGTTTGCACAGGATTTTAGGACCCTCCCAGGAATCTGGTCCGGCCCGCAGCCTTTTTCCCATCCACGCCCTTGAAGACCCTCCTCACATCACTCTCAGTGACAATGAATGGGGTCTCCCTGTCCTTTGCCATTTCCTCGGCCATATCTGCAAGTTGTTTTTTCCCCAGTCTGTCTCAAACCGTGTATAAAAAGTATTTAATTCATCAGCAAGACGAGAGGGGCGAGCATGCTGGACCTTGTTTACACCAACGTAATTGGTGCGTACCGGGCTGAGCCCCGCCCCCACCTCGGATACTCGGATCACATCTCCGTCAAGCTGATCCCAGCATACAGACCGCTCGTCAGACGCTCCAGACCAGCCAAGAAACAGGTGAAAACCTGGCCAGCAGGAGCCATCTCTGCCCTCCAGGACTGTTTTGAGTGCACCGACTGGCATATGTTTAGGGAAGCAGCAACCACCGACGGCTTCATTGACCTGGAGGAGTACACAGCATCAGTGACTGGTTACATCAGTAAGTGCACTGATGACGTCACTATCACCAAGTCCATCACCACACGCTCCAACCAGAAGCCATGGATGACTGCAGAGGTACGTGCACTGCTGAGAGCCCGAGACATAGCCTTCAGAGCAGGTGATAAGGAGGCTCTGAGCATAGCGAGGGCAATACTGGCCCGGGCTATCAGGGACGCTAAGCGTGCACATGCTCAGAAAATCCACGGCCACTTCAGAGACAGTGGAGACACACGGCAGCTATGGCAGGGCATCCAAGCCATCACCAACTACAGGACATCTACACCAGCCTGTGACAGCGATGCCTCATTGCCTGATGCGCTGAACGTGTTCTACGCCCGGTTTGAAGCAAAAAATGATGTGGTGGCGGAGAAGAACATTCCCTCTCCCGACGAACAAGTGCTACGTCTGACCACGGCTGAGGTGAAAAAGTCACTGCGCAGAGTGAATCCGCGTAAGGCTGCTGGCCCAGACAACATTCCCGGGAGTGTGCTCAAAGGATGTGCAGACCAGCTGGCAGATGTTCTCACGGACATCTTCAACATCTCCCTGAGCAGTGCCAACATCCCATCGTGCTTCAAAACTACCACCATTGTCCCTGTGCCAAAAAAGTCACCTGTGTCCTGCCTCAACGACTACCGCCCCATAGCACTCACTTCTACCATCATGAAGTGCTTTGAGAGGCTGATCCTGAGGCACATAAAGAGCCTCCTGCCTCCCACCCTAGACCCCCTGCAGTTTGCGTATCGAGCAAACCGCTCTACCGATGACGCCATCTCAACCACCCTCCACCTAGCACTCACCCACCTGGAAAAAAAGGACACATATGTTAGAATGCTGTTCATAGACTTCAGTTCAGCATTCAACACAATCGTCCCCCAGCACCTGATCACGAAGCTGGGCTTGCTGGGCCTGAACATCTCCCTCTGCAACTGGATCTTGGACTTTCTGACGGGGAGACCCCAGACAGTCCGGATCGGGAAAAACACCTCCAACACCACCACTCTGAGTACAGGGGCCCCTCAAGGCTGTGTGCTCAGTCCACTGCTGTTCACACTACTGACGCACGACTGCACGGCGCTACACGGCTCGAATCACATCATCAAGTTCGCCGACGATACGACCGTGGTGGGTCTGATAGAAAAGAACGACGAGTCAGCTTACAGAGAGGAGGTGAAACAACTGCTAACCTGGTGCAAAGTCAACAACCTGTCCCTGAACGTAGACAAAACCAAAGAGATTGTTGTTGACTTCAGGAGAGCACAGAGGGACCACGAGCCGCTGGACGTTGATGGCTCCCCGGTGGAGATCGTGAAGAACACCAAATTCCTTGGTGTCCACCTGGCCGAGAGCTTAACCTGGTCCCTCAACACCGGCTCCACGGTTAAGAAAGCCCAGCAGCGCCTCCACTTCCTGAGAAGGCTGAAGAAAGCCCACCTCCCACCCCCCATTCTCACCACTTTTTACAGAGGGACCATAGAGAGCATCCTGGGTAGCTGCATCACTGCCTGGTTCGGAAACTGCACCAAACTTGACCGCAAGAACCTGCAGCGAGTAGTGAGGACAGCTGAGAAGATCATCGGCGTCTCTCTCCCCTCCATCTCAGACATTTACACCACTCGCTGCATCCGCAAGGCAACCAGCATTGTGGATGACCCCTCCCACCCCTCACACAAATTCTTCTCCCCCCTTCCGTCTGGCAGAAGGTACCGGAGCATCCGGTCCGCCACAACCAGACTACAGTACAGCTTCTTCCCCCAGGCCATCCGACTCCTCAACTCTAAGGGACAGATCTGATCATCTCTGTTACCCGTGGTTTATGCACCATTGCACTATTGCTTTATATTCATATTTATTATATTCATATTTATATTCCCGCACTACTCAGACACAGTCATATGTATATTTATATTCCCGCACTACAAATTCCACACAGTCACTTTACTGGTTTGCAGTTATATGTAGCATGTTGTTGTTGTTGTTGTTGTTGATTTTTTGTTATTATTGTCGCTCTATGTTGCACCTTATGTTCTTGGGAAACGCTATTTCATTTCACTGTATACTGTGTATATGGCTGAAATGACAATAAATTATCTTGAATCTTGAATCTTGAAGAGAGGGGGCAGAGCTACTCAACGAGCAGGGCTTGTTCTTAAAGTCAATCATACTTCCACACTTCTGCAGGGTCACCCATTTTGAAATCAGCGACCACTGTGAAAGATGCGACCGCATCTTTCACAGTCCTTCTCAGGCCATAGGCTGCAACTTTATATTCAGTCATGTCACCTGAAATGATCCCGGCATTATAGGTGGAAGTCTGCGCTGTTAATGTTGCCTTGACAGTTTCATCTGCCCATGGTTTTTGATTTGGGAAGACTTTTATTTTGACAGCCTGTATGGTCTCGCAGTATAGCAGATTGATGTAACTCCCAACCACTTCCGCCATTTCCCGAAAGCAGGTAAAGAGACAGCTCTGTAACTGTCCTTAAACATAGTATAGCAGTGATCTAATATGTTTTCTCCGCGCGTCAGAAAGTTAATATGTTGTTTAAATTCTGGCAGACCCTTTGAAAGCTTTGCTTTATTAAAGTCCCAGAGGATGATAAAGGCAGCTGACGGATGGCGAGACTGTTGCATCTTTATCACCTCCTGCAACTCAGATATGGCAATATCTGTAAAAGCATGAGGGGGAATGTAGACCGCCATGGTGATGATTGCCGTGAACTCACGGGGCAGGTAGTGTGGACGATACAAGATGGTCAGGTGTTCCTGGTGGGAAGAACAGCCAGTGGAGAAGACGGTGGTATTCCTAGGGTCACACCATTGACCATTGACACCAAACTCCGCCGCCTTTGGATTTTTTTTGTGTTTTATTAATTAAACCAAAATATATTAGTCAATACATTAGATCCTTATGTTATTGTATATTGGGTGTAAAATGTATGGTATTTACTAGGGGTGAAACGGATCAGTGTGTCCACGGTTCGGTTCAGATAACCGTTTTGGGCCTCGGTTTCGGATACGGTTCGGATTAGGATCATGTCCGTGGTAGTAAAAAGGCAGACTTTTTTTTGACGGAGGGTTTGGGGGAGAAACACAAAAATGAATGAGACCCACAGGCTATTTGCAATGTGTTAATTGACTGCAATCAGACAACTTGCAAGGCTTTTTTGTGCAATAAATGTTCCCCTAAATGCATTTGAAAACATGGTGCACTGACACATGTAAGGGATAACGGCCGACGAGGCTTAGAACTCTGGCGACGAGCGCAGCATGAAGCCAGAGTTGCCTCTACCTGTCCATTATTTCCATCGAACCGGTTGACCTCGAAGGCCGTTATCCCGCTTATCACCCGTTTGTATTTATCTCCCGTATATTTAGAATATAATTGTATCAATTACTTTCTTTAAATTTAGGAATCGTGCGCTTGAACTTCAGAAAACAACCTACTACAGCTACCTCATTGGCTCGGGCAGTACTGGAGAGAATGCATTCCGCTGGGTCCTAAACACCCTTTGTATCGGACGTAGGCTACAGTAGGCAAAATACGCTACATAAGGCAATGCCTTCATGAAACCGAAATCCGCGGATCTCCAGAATGCTCCGAACTGTGGTAAACGAACCGAACGGATTCGGATACAATTCGAATCCGCTGCAGGCCTAGTATTTACTAGTTTTTTTTTGTAGGGTTTGTGACGCAAATCAGCATATAAACTGTATTATCCGCACATAGCCACAAGGGAGCAGGACCAAACATATAAGCTGTAATAACCGCACATAGCCACAAGATGGCAGCACCATCACACATACGAGAAGGCCAAATACGTCATAGAGGCCACGCCTGCCCCGTATCTAAGGAGAGCTACCCAGAACAGATCAGACGCTTTAGAGGCAGATCATATATTACAGGTATCTCCAAACGGCCGGTCCGGACCAAGTGACGGTCCTATCTGGACCCATGACCAATATAAAATAATAAGAATGATTTCACTATACAGAGCATGATTGTGTTAGTAAAATAATTCTCACTGAAATACAAATTGAAAGGCAGAATAGTCTGTAGTACAGCATACAAACAGCCAAAAGCAATGATCATCACAGAGCGAAGATCATGCACTCACCGAACTCCCCCCCTCCCTCCGTCTGTCACGGCATGTGCGTAATAGCGTCACTCAAAAAATAGTGAATCAAATTTTTTGTTTGCCGGAAGAGCGATTTGGAATGAGAAAATGGCTTGCTTGAAAATAAGGAAAGTTGACCCCGAAAACAGACATTTTAAAGATGAATGGACTGACCAATACTTGTTCATTCTCCCGCAAGGCAGTACAAAACCTTTGTTGTGTCTTTATGTGTCGAAACCGTGGCGCTGATAAATGGATTGCATGGATTTTGGGGCAACATAAAATAACTTTCAGTGACACGACTGTTGTGAAGGAGTGCTTCAACGCCGCTGCCGAGACGTTACTTGAAGGTAAACAATGGGATGAATTGTGTGAAAAAATAAAGCAATGTGAGCTGCAACGACGAAAATCCGAAATGTTATCAGATGACGCACTGTCACAGCTTCATGCGGCTGTTCAGAGTGCCCCATCCTTAGCCAATGATGAGTCTTCGGATAATGCCCAGCTTTTAGTTTATGTGCGATTGTTTCACCAAGACAAGAAAGAGATCTGTGAGGACCTGTTGGGTCTAACACCACTTGAGACACTGTTTTGCTTACTTGAAATGAAGGCCTAATGCTCTTTTTGTGTTTATTTGAAATGTAGGTCTGGGCCCTGTACCACGAAGCTCGCTTAGAGGGTTAGCGAGGTATGTTGAGCTCCAAGCCTGGGTTAGTTGTACCACGAAAGTCGATCTCTTTTAGCGTTGCTGTATCACCATGGTGACTTATGCTCGCAACCAAACCTGGTCGGGAGCAGTTTTTTGGCTTAGTCTAGCCGGAGATCGGCTACTTAAATCGGCGTGCGCAGCTTCCTAGCCCCTCCTCTGACAATGGCGTCACCATTTGTGGGTGTTCCCGTGGACCCCGGCGCACTTCTCGTACAGGCGTCTCTCCGGAGACAGGGTTTTACGGGACAGAACCGATCCCTTGGCATTGTCTGACGATATTCAGATTTCAGACTTTATTGTCATTGTGCAAACAACGAAATTGGGGTTCTTCATGAGAGATACAGATTCTCATCAGAGGGTGTTCGTTATTTGATCGTCCTTTTGGACCTTATTTAGACAATGATTACTGTTGCGCATTGTGTCTCCGTGACAGTGTGCTAGTGGAGGTAGCGAGTCAGTCTTGAATTTCTGCGCGGGGGGTTTGACTCCCAAGTGATGCAAATTTATGCGAAGCTTAAAAAGTCCTAATTCTCATGCATATGGAATACTTATTCGGTAAAGCTTATGGAATTATATTTTTGTGCTTATTTCGAACTTGAACCCATATTTTCAAGGCCGTGCTGGCACCACATCTACGGGGGTAAAATGCATGATGATAGACCGGCGAAATTGAACCCCGGTCGCTGGCGTTCGGGTCTTATACCAATCCATTACGCTAGAGCCGCTACCTCTCAGCGGTCGAAAACATGCCATACATTTCTTAAATAGGGTGTATTTAAAGTGAATTCCCTAAATGATAGAATAAGGCAGGATGGACGTTGCTTATGCATTTTTAAATCATCATCATTCTATTTGGATTAATGGCTAACAATTCTGCATTTGGCATAGTTATTTTACAGACAATATGCAGAATATTTTCACTTATACGCATATAGACTGCTAGATCTATCGTAAAGGTGAGAAAAATGACGCAAAAAACGCCCCTTTCATGCGAACGCGCACTGAACCTAAAGCGGAAAACCTGGTTCAACTAATTGAATCTAAAGTGAGCTTCGTGGTACCATTTAACTGATTGCGAGTTGTGGCTCTGTCGAGCCAGGTTTTCCCAAGAAAGCCTGGGTATGTTCAGCGAGCTTCGTGGTATAGGGCACTGGTGTACCTGTTTTGCTTACTTGAAATGTAGGCCTAATGCACTTTGTGTTCATTTGAAGTGTAGGCCTAGTGTTCCTGTTCTGCTTACTTCACATGTAGGCCTTATGCACTTTTTATGTTTACTTGAATTGCAGGCCTAATGAACCTGTTTTGTTTACTTTAAATGTTAATATGCGTTACTTTGTCTTACTAGTTTTTCATGGTTAAAAGTAAGCTATTTGGAAATTGAAAATAAATACATCTGAAATTATAAAGTAATATGCCGTGTTGATTGTAGCAAAAGAAGGCTATTAGGACGTGGTAGGTTCGGACCTTTCTTGGAAGGAATTTTTAGCAACTGGACCTTTTTCAATTTTAATTGAAGACCCCTGATCTATTAGATGACCAGCTAAACGTATCTCCAAGCGTGCATATACAATACCCCTCCTTTAGCTCCATAGATACCATACCGAACCTTTAGCAAATAAAGTGAGATAAAAGCCATCCTGATTCGATGACCTTTTCTAAAAGAAAACGACAGGTTTGTAAAGCAATTTTTATATTAATGTTACATTTATTGTAGTATATTGTGTATTGTATTGTAATACATGTTATCAGTGCATTTAGATGTTTTGTATGAGAAGTTTTATTCCAATATTATGTACATTGTGTTGAGAGAAGAAAAATATCAGAGCAAGCAGGAAAACACAAAGAGAGCAAAGACAGCATTTGTGGGTGTAGGGGTGTCAGTTTTGTGCTGCTTCACTTTACGTGCATGCTCAATGAATCGTTCCTGCCTCACAGGCTTTATTGTTGCTCTCGCGATCAAAGAACTGCTGACCGCAAGTGCAGTTAAAGTGTTTACAATAATGATTTGTGCGCACGGACGTCTAAGTTGTTCGCCGGGGAAGTCATGTTTGCTTGCGCCTTTTGTCAGTGATATGCTGTCATAAACGGTGCAGGCCTGTCTGGGCTCAGTGTTGCAACACAATAGACTCTTCGCTCTTAAGGCGTGCAAGAAAAAGTCCTGGTACCATTATAGGGAGTGGAGAAGACTAAGGTTTCCATCCAAAACATCGCGACACAAACAGAAACACAAATAAAACCATCCCCAAATACTCTCTCTCCCGTACTCCTTTAACCGTCAAACAACTAAGAAGTAAATGTTTAAACATCATTTTGCTGGGCGATCTCTACAGAGAATAAAGTACTCTCCTCCTTTTTCTCTTCCCTCTCTCTCCTTTTCCCACTCACTCGTGACCTCTCACCCTTCCCAGATGACTCTGAAGTCTCTATATCAACCCATCCTATTGGTTAAACCCAAATATTATCAATATAACCAAATGTACTGAAAATGGTTACAAATGTTTTAAAATAGTGAGTTATCTCTTCAGCCTGGTTTAGCAATATGACAATGTTATTCTGGAACCAATTCATATCTGTGAATAAACGTTTTGTAATTTCAATAATGAATACTGGACATATTAAGCTTTTAAAATTCATTTTGTTTGACGATTGCAATTTTCAAATATTTATTTTGATAGACCCTCCACAATGTTGCTGTTGAGGCTTTGAGGGGGTGTCCAACTAGAGGTCTCAGACCCTCCCAAGACCCCCTGTATTTCACCCTGCTCTCAACTATCACCGTCCCGTACACGGGAGACACTATCGTTATATTTTTGTTTTCATGTTTGTTTTTATAATTAAAAATTTGCAAGCATATGGATCTATAACTATATCCACCTAGACAACAAGATGTAGCATTTCTATGACACCAAAGTCATTAATGTGGTCACCACAGGTACTGAGTTATCAGCTGAGCAATATAACTGTTCTCTGATATGGATTGTGGTGTATCTGCACATTGATTAAAACTGACCTGAGAGTGTCCAGTGTACAGTGTGGACTCCCCAGTCCAGCAGAGAGCAGCTTCACTCCTGAATCCTGCAGATCGTTGGTACTCAGGTCCAGCTCTCTCAGACTAGAGGAGTTGGAGCTGAGAACTGAGGCCAGAGCTTCACAGCATCTCTCTGACAGATGACAGCGATTGAGCCTTCACACAAAATAAACACAAGCTGTTAGGAACTGTAATTAAATTATAGGAGAATTATAACCAGTTTTTTTAAATTCATGAAATGATAAATAATATGAATAACCTTGATCTTAAAATATCAAGACAAAGATTTCACACAGATCTTAAATTATCAAGCGTTGTTATTAAACTTTATTAAACAACTCTAAACCGCACTTTACTGTCTGACTACATGATAATCAGAATAATAATCTTATACTACATACACATTATACCATCATTAACAAACTAATAATATAATGTGTACCTAAACTGTCATGCCAACAAAAATATAAATATGTTGAGTTATTCTTATGAAAACAATGTATTTATGACCTAACCTTTCTGAATGTAAATCTGTTAAAGGTCTTCTGATATTGAACCTTTTGGTGTTATTGTTTGACCTTTGAGTAAAACTGACCTGAGAGATTCCAGTGTACAGCGTGGACTCCCCAGTCCAGCAGAGAGCAGCTTCACTCCTGAATCCTGCAGATCATTGGTATTCAGGTCCAGCTCTCTCAGACTAGAGGAGTTGGAGCTGAGAACTGAGGCCAGAGCTTCACAGCATCTCTCTGACAGATGACAGCCATTGAGCCTTCACACAAAATAGACACAACCTTTTAGGAACTGTAATTCAATTATAGGAGAATTATAACCAGTTTTTTTTAAATATATGAAATAATAAATAATATGAATAACCTGGATCTTAAAATATCAAGAGAAAGATTTCACACAGATAGTAAATTATCAAGCAAAAATTATCATTATATTTCACTTAAACATACAGTTTTATTAATAGGTTGTTATTAAACTTTAATAAACAACTCTAAACCACACTTTACTTTCTGACTACATGATAATCAGAATAATAATGTTATACAACATACACATTATACCATCATTAACAAACTAAGAATATAATGTGTACCTAAACTGTCATGCCAACAAAAATATAAATATGTTGAGTTATTCTGATGAAAACAATGTATTTATGACCTAACCTTTCTGGATGTAAATCTGTTAAATGTCTTCTGATATTGAACCTTTTCGTGTTATTGTTTGACCAGTAAACCTGACCTGAGAGATTCCAGTGTACAGCGTGGACTCCCCAGTCCAGCAGAGAGCAGCTTCACTCCTGAATCCTGCAGATCGTTGGTACTCAGGTCCAGCTTCCTCAGACTAGAGGAGTTGGAGCTGAGAACTGAGGCCAGAGCTTCACAGCATCTCTCTGACAGATGACAGTCCTTCAACCTTCACACAAAATAAACATATTAGGAACTGTAAAATAACATAAACCTTTAAGTTATTCAATAATGAAGGAATGTAATTAGTTAAAAAAAAATACTCAATAATTAGGTATATAAATGTTCATTATATATTCAATGTAAAATGTTAAATAGTTCTTTAGTTGAGATTGAAAATGTTTTTAAATGAAAACTACTTATATGTTCTATTGTTCTGAATATTATCTTATGTGTACTGTAAAACATAAAACATCAATAGGTCACCTATAGAGATGTTTTGTATATTATTATATAACTTAACTTTATTCTGTTATGAGTAGATGTATATTGTGTAGTGTGTATTTTAATTCCTGTTACGAGTGAACCTACAGAGATGTTTTAGAGGCTTTGACCACTGGCAGCAGCCTCAGAAGACCCTCCTCTGAAGCAGAGTATTTCTTCAGGTCAAACACGTCCAGCTCCTCTTCTGATGTCAGCAGGATGAAGGCCAGAGCTGACAGTTGAGCAGGAGAGAGAGTTTTTTTGGGGACCCTTACTGATGTCAGGTACTGTTCGATCCCCTTCACTAGAGAACGGTCGTTCAGCTCATTCAGACAGTGGAACAGATTGATGCTTCTCTCTGAAGATAGATCTCTTTTCATCTTCTCCTTGATGTAAGACACTGTTTCTGTATTTGTCAGTGAGCTGGTTCCAGTCTGTCCCAGCAGACCTCGTAGGACAATCTGATTGGTCTCCAGAGAGAGGCCCAGGAGGAAGCGGAGGAACAAGTCCAGTTGTCCGTTGTCACTCTGTAAGGCCTTGTCCACAGCACTCTGGTAGAGGAGGAGGATTTGATCTTTCCCAGAGGTGGGTGGTTCTTCTGAGAGCAGATTGATACCAGTGTCGTTGAAGAACAGAAAGACATAAAGGGCAGCCAGAAACTCCTGGATGCTCAGATGGACAAAGCAGAACACCTTGTCCTGGTACAACCAACCCTCCTCTTTAAAGATCTGGGTGAACACTCCTGAGTACACTGAGGATGCTTTGATGTCGATGCCACAGTCTGCCAGGTCTGCCTCGTAGAAGATCAGGTTGCCTTTCTCCAGCTGGTTAAAAGCCAGTTTTCCCAAAGAAAGGATGATCTCCCTGCTCTCTGAATCCCAGTGTGGATCTGTTTCAGATCTCCCATGGTACTTCCCATCCCCCTGTATGGACTGAACCCTCAGGAAGTGGATGTACATCTGAGTCACGGTCTTGGGCATCTCTTCTCCTCTCTTGGATGTTTTGAAGATGTCCTCCAGAACTGTAGCAGTGATCCAACAGAAGACTGGGATGTGACACATGATGTGGAGGCTTCGTGATTTCTTGAGGTGGGAGATGATTGTGTTGGCCATTGCCTCGTCTCTGAATCTCTTCCTGAAGAACTCCTCCTTCTGTGAGTCGGTGAACCCCCTCACCTCTGTTACCCTGTCAACACACTCAGCAGGGATCTGATTGGCTGCCGCAGGGCGTGTGGTTATCCAGATGCGAGCGGAGGGAAGCAGGTTTCCCCTGATGATGTTTGTCAGCAGCACGTCCACTGAGGTGGACTCTGTGACATCAGTCCAGATCCGGTTTTTCTGGAAGTCCAGAGGAAGTCGACACTCATCCAGACCATCCAAGATGAAGACAACTTGGTACCGGTGGAATCTGCAAATTCCTGCTTCTTTGGTCTCATTAAAGAAGTGATGAACAAGTCCCACCAAGCTAAACTCTTTATTTTTCAGTAAATTCAGCTCTCTGAAAGTGAGGAGAAATGTGAAGTTTATGTCACGGTTGGCTTTATCTTCCGCCCAGTCCAGAGTGAACTTTTGTGTCAAGACGGTTTTACCAATGCCGGCCACTCCAGTTGTCATTATTGTCCTGATTGGTTTATCTGGTTTATCTTGTCCAGGTAAGGGTTTAAAGATGTCTCCACATTTGATTGGTGTTTCTTCCTTGGCTGGTTTCCTGGAAGCTATTTCAATCAGTCTGACCTCATGTTCCTGGATGACCTCTCCACTGCCTCCCTCTGTGATGAAGAGCTCTGTGTAGATCTCATTCAGAGGTCTTTGCTCTCCTTGTGTGATTCCCTCATCCAAACTCCACAACTTCTTCTTCAAACGAGACTTGAATTTAGGTTGGCACTCGACAGCAGCAGATGCTAAATGAGGAAAAAAACAGAAGACATCATTTAGTGGATGGTGACATCAGTGGAACCAGGTCAATATTTCCTGTTAAATGAGCAACTTTATGATATTTAGTTGCTCCATTACTTGTGGTCGGAGAAGCTGGTCGTGACAAGGACTGCAAGGTACAGATTAGGGTTGGGCGATTGTCTACAAGCTTTCATCGTCCGATTGCGTCCCCTAGAGATCGTTGATAGTCGATCTGATCATCGTCAATATCACCATTTCATGTAACGCTGAATGCATCTACTCCCTTCTACTACTTTCAGTTGGTTTCATTGAAGCCGTCTGGTAAACCTGTAACTAATTCAATTTTCAACCGTTTACCTTCAGTCAAACCATTGAACAAATCTATGCAATTGTATCTTCAATAATATCAAAACGAAATTTCGATAGCTTTTATACTTTTTCAGAATCACAGTTTTAGTTTCTTAACGGCATAGTTTTCAGTTGCTCTCATTGATTTCCATTGACGCCAGAGCGTGAGGACGTTCAGGCACACACACACACATGCAATAGCTCTGCCACATTGCTGCGTTAACATGGACACTTCTGATCGATTAGAAGTGGAAGAAGAGCTCAATCTGTATAATTTTTTTTCATATATACGCCTCAACTGGAATACAATTCTCTGATCGGAATAGAATTCCATGCGGAATAGAAGAGGTGGTGTAGTCTGCTATAATCGACATGTATACACTTATTCTGATTGGTTTGGGGTGGGTGCGGCTACTTTATAACTTAGAGAGATGGCATCAGCAGCTGTAGTAGTTAGCAATTTGTCCGTCTGTATTATTATGCACACCGAACTAGACCGCTGTCAAGGAAAGTGGATTTTTTGCCTGATTCACGTTTTTCTTATCACTCTGCAAATAGTCCAGTAACTTATCAAGCGTGTCTAGTTGCTATGCAACGTCAACATCTTTGGCGGACTATTTCTCTGCTGATCAACACTACGAATGGTAATCGTAAAAAGACACACCGTGTGAAGATATTGTTTCGTTTTGGTAAGGAGCCGTGTAATAGGCAGGATAATGTAGAATATAATGTATCCCTTGCATACATCACATAAGTCCCGACCAACATAAAGGTTGTGCGCGAGAGACATAAGCAAGTACGCTTACCACTTTAGTAAATGCCATATATACAGTACATTCAGATTGCATGATAAGAATAGATCTATTCCGATTAGAAATTGAATTGGATCAGAAGTGTCCATGTAAACGCGCCTTAGACACAAACGCAATGGCTCCGCCATTGCCTTAAGACACACACACACAAAGTTTTTCAAAGTGACATGCAGCGGAGGGTGATGTAATTTCGCCGTGCGAGCAGATCGGTAGGTTTCGAGCCCCTCCCCCCCCAAAATAACCCTACATATCTGGACTAAACCATTTAACCTGATACCCCCACAATAACCCTTCATATCTGGACCAAACCATTTAACCTGATACCCCCACAATAACCCTTCATATCTGGACCAAACCATTTAGCCTGATACCCCCAAAATAAACCTTCATATCTGGACCAACCCATTTAACCTGATACCCCCACAATAACCCATAACTGGATCAAACCATTTAACCTGATCCCCCCCACAATAACCCTACATATCTGGATCAAACCATTTAACCTTATACCCCCACAATAACCCTATATATCTGGATCAAACCATTTAACCTGATAACACCACAATAACCCTACATACTGTATCTGGATTAAACCATTTAACCCTCAAGAGAAAAGATATCTCCACATTGAAGTTAAAAGTAAATTAGTCTGAAAATAATATGAGTGTCATATTGTTTTTCTAAAATTAGAATTTCTCTTGTTGTTAGGGCCAATTTATTCTTAGTTTTATTTTATTGAAAATTACCTCCCTCTGCTGGCACTTTTATGTTGGTTTGAGGTGCCTCCTTGAACTCAATATAGGTAGACAGGATGTGAGGCCAGTAAGGGGACCGCATTAAGAAAACGCCAGCCACAGTCGGAAGAAATGTAATTTTTTGACCACAAATACAATACGAACACGAATACAAACACGAATACGAAAACGAATACGAACACGAATAAGAAATGCCTATGCGAATTGTGTACAAAGATACACATTGGAATATAACCTCTTCGTTTGCATTTATACTGAAACCCGCATACAACTTATAATGATATAATTAATGATATAATGATATAATTTTTGTTATAATTAGAAGGACAAGAGATCATATTCTCGTTGTAATTAGATTTTGTTTGATTGACCTTGAACGTGCGTCTGAAATACCCCCTCGCCTGGGCTCGCACGGCATCTTGAAAGAAGGTAGGACAAGCTGCCGAAACACCTGTCTTCAAAGTAAGAGTCTCTTCTGCTCTTCAAAATAATCGTCTCCTCTGTCTTCAAAGTAAGAGTCTCTTACCGCCCCACAGTGTGTCGGCCAGTTCCTTCTTGTTCATCTCCAGCTCTGTTTGATGCTGCTGTACAAACTGAGCGCTGGTAACCTTTGGCCTCTCCTGGTGTCTGTGGAGAACACACACACAGACATATTTTCCTGACTTGTAAACATCAGTATCAGTAGGGTCTGATAACAACCAACTTGTCTCTTTTATCGTCTGTTTGAAACTCCTACCTCTCCTCTCTGGAGGGCCATCCATCTTTAAGGTCAGGAGGTAGGTACATAGACTGGTCACTCTTCATGGAGACACAGCTGGGTCCAGGGGAGTCTGCTCTCTCCTGCCTCCTTCTGAAAACCAAACACCATCTGGAAGTTAGGATTTGTGGATATCGTTTCATGATAATTTATTGCAGGACTACCCAACTACTATCTCATGACTTTCCATTTCAATAATCTTTCTATGATTTTTGAAATATGAATATAAAGGGGAGCTGAAAAATGAAGTTATTATGGCATTCAAGCACTAACATGTTGACATAAAAACACACAAAGTATCCTTCATACTGTTCATAGTGTTTATTCACAATGCATTTAGCTAACATAAAAAATAGAGCAGTCAATTTCTAAGTTTCTACCCAGACCAGTGTTAATCTTCATGGATTATTTGTTACAAGAAATCACTTCACCTCCAAAGACAAATTCAAACTGGTTCAATAAATGGGGCCGTTTGAAAGCCATTGAACCTTTATACATTAAACCTGTAAAGTCTGCTACAAGTCGTCTTAACATTAATTTCATTCATACGATTGCTGGGTCCAGGGGAGTTTGCCCTCTGCTGCTGCTCTGGGCTTCCACACACACACTTTTTTTTAGAAAAAGTTGTATTAGTTTTGAGCCACTCCAGTCTGTTTGAAACTCCTACCTCTCCTCTCCGGTGGGCCGTCCATCTTTAAAGACAGGAGGTAGGTACATAGACGAGTCACTCTTCATGGAGACACAGCTGGGTCCAGGGGAATCTGCTCTCTGCTGCTGCTCTGGGCTTCAACACACACACACACACACACACACACACACACACACACACACACACACACACACAGTTGTTACTCAGAGTAATGATGGAGTCATGATGTATCACTGCTGAGCTCTGAGATGGACAACAGTCACAGACAGAGAGCTCCTCTTCTTACCTCTTAGCTTTGCTCCGGCGGCCATGTTCCCCAGACAGAGTGGTCTTAGAGGTAGGACCCCCCTCCTCTATCTCCTCATCCATAGTAGACTGGAGACCTGGACACAAACACAACTCATCCATCACTTAATTTGCCTTCTGAACTTTTGCTGTTTATTGAGAGAGATCATTGTAACTGCGTCACACTAAAGCCTTATGGACGTCAGAGACCGTCAATATGAACCCCACAACATAACCATACTGCCCTCACTACAGTACAGATGTGTAGAGCAGATGAGAACTGAGAGATGAGAATTAAGCACCTTGGAGACTGTAACTGTGCTTAAACTACAACACAAAAAAGATATACAAAAGACTTAAAAAATGCATTGGGGTAAAATTTAAAGTAAAGAACGTTTGAATAATTTCTCTACTGGAACAAAGTCTGAATTCTGTCATTTAACTGAACCACAGATCCCATAAAAATCAACTGGTTAAGCTCAACACATCGATAGGGTATCCTCTTATGACCAACGAGTCTCTTTCTCTCCCTCTATGGCCTCAGCTGTAGTCTAGACCCACAGGAACCCCCCTGTGAAAGTGGTACAGTCCAGCAACAGTCTGGACTGTCGCTATGCACACATATCTAGGGATGGCCCGAATGCCATTTTTCAGGCTTCGAATACTCGTTGGTTTTTCCGAGCGAGTATTCGAATACTCATTCCAGAATAACACACCATCAAAAACAACATTAATAATCCCTAATTATATACTCCCTGGAACCGAGTTTGACAGTATCTGCATATTTTGTTGAAGATTTAATGGCTTTTGAACGTTAATTAGTAGGCCTAAGTAAATTGGAGTTCCATACTTTTTCCCTGTGGAAGCGAACAGCTGTTGTTCCGTTCCAAATCAGCTGTCCTCTGCCATCTCAGCCCTTACGGGAGCTTTTCAATTAATCTTGGAACGTGCATCTTTTCAGGGAATTTGTATAATAAATCCATAACAAATACGAATATTGATTGTCTTATGTGTCCATATTATATCCATTGTATTGACCGGGTATTCCCAAGACGCTCACGCTCTGCAGCAAGCCAGTCACAGTTGATGGGCCCGGCGCTGTACAGCGAACGTAAACAAACAGCTAAGCTATTGTTAGCATTTCGCTAAGCATTGCTTTTCCTCCCGAGATCCCACTAATGTTGTGTTATAAAGTTAAGGGAAACAAGATATCTATTCTTCCTCCACCTCTCTCGCTTCTCTGCTTGGTGTCGCTTATAATTTGCCTCCCTCGCTCTGGTAACGTCACGTAGCATACAGCTACGTCGATCATTGGCCAATTCAAAATGTTCCCAAACTGAAGATTTTTGGGCCATTTTGAACCAGCTCGTTCAATGTCTATGTTGAAGTGAGTGCGCTCACTTCGGAGGTGAGGTGATGGATGCGCTGTGACCAGTGTGTGAAATGCCCTTCAATATTCAGGTGGTCCCCATCCCCCGATTGTTGCGCAATACCGATCTAAATTATCTCTATATGCAGTAGGCCTAATACATTGCAATATTTCATGGATGCAAGCAATCAGTCTATAGCCTATATGACAACACACACCCGCACACAACAATTGTTGATAATCCGATATGCTTTAGTAGCCTATCGATAGTTACGTATTGTAACTCTAGATTCTATGAGTATAGGCGCAGCCTTTTAAGGGGCCGTGTCCACCAAAAGCGTTTTTAAAAGGCGGAGCGCCTGTCTGCAATGCATTCTCTATGGCAGGACGCGCATGCAGCGCGCTTTTTAAAAAGCCGCCTGGGTCTGTTAAACGCTCAGCATGCCTCGCGCTTCTAGGCGCGCGCCCCAGTTGAAAACAGTTGAACTTTTGAAGAAAAGCGCTCCACGTCATCGGCGCTTTTTTCGAACGACCAATCAAAATCAAGGAGGAGGCAAGGCTAAAAGTATCAACAGAACACAAACTGAAACAAACTGAAACTTGTGGGACGAAAGTTTAATAACAGCTGTGAGTGAGTGTCCGGTCCTGTACGACCTCACGTTAAAGGCATATCATAAACATTTTAATGCTAAGACAATGTTGTTTTGTTTTCATTACATTAGGTAGTAGATACATAATGAATGCTCTGATGATGATGAAGGTGTTAAAGTTGTGTTTTTGTCTTCAGAAGTAATCCAGCATACAACATGAATGTTAGATTGATTTAAGAAATTTAATTATTAGTTTTGGTTTTTCGCCTTTTTTGATTTAAATATATAAAAAAAATGATCAAGTAAATTCCATCCTGCCAAGTCACTCGACCAGGCAGAGATGAGAAATAGTGGTTGAAGGTCTCCCTCACTGCGACCGCTTCCCTGGAGGCATTGTTGCTGCCGACCCTGGGGATGCTCTGCACTGCACCCTGTGATGGCACAGTTGGAGTGCGGGGGCCATCCTCTCCCTCACCATCAGAATACAGGTGGCTTTCACGGCGCTCTCTGCAACTTCTGGCGACACGCCGAGAACCCTCCTGTAGAGCCTCCACTGGTTGGCGAGGATGCCAAAGGCGCACTCCACAATCCTCCGGGCATGGGACAGCCGAAAATTGAAGATCCTCCGCTCTCCCCCCAGGTTTTGGCTAGGATAGGGCCGCAGGAAGTTCCTCGGCAGAGGAAAAGCTTCATCCCCAATGAATACATGCGGCTGGGGTCCCAGATGGTCTGCTCCAGGTAGGGGTCGATCAGGTGGAAGGTCCAGGTTCCCCAGCCGCAGAGCAGTGCCAAAGGCCGAAGACGAGAGCGTGCCTCCATCACTGCTCCAGCCGTAGGCCCCCACATCCACGACCCTAAATCTATAGCGGGCATCCACCACCGCCAGAAGGACGATGGAGAATGCCCCCTTATAATTAAAGTACTGGCTGCCAGTAGACGGTGGGGCCTGGATTACCACATGTTTGCCGTCTATGGCGCAGAGGCAGTTGGGGAAGTCCGCCAGCTTCTCGTAGTCCCCCGCTATCTTCCTCCAGTCCTCTGCCCCTGGCACAGGCATGTATGTGGAGACCATACACTGCCATATGGCCTAACACACACTCTTCACGATCCTCGCCACAGTGCAGAACCCCACCCTGTAGCTGAAGGCTATGGACCTGTATGAGTCTCCAGTTGACAGGTACCTGCAACATAAACAAAGATAGCCTACATTATCTTCAGTTATTTAGAAAACAAAAAAGAACTGCACAGTTGCTAATAAAGGTTTGCCTTCTTATTAATTAAATATGAAAATAGCCTACATTTAATTTATTGAATTAATAAGAAGGCAAACCGTTTAAATTATCTCTATGGCAAAAGACATGTGCACAATGGCAATAAAACATTGTGTGTGTATGGATCTGCAAATGTCACAATGTTGCCAAAATAAAGTGTCAGTGTTTACAGGCTTATACAATAAGAATGACTCAACTCCTGTTTATGTCTAAACAATATAGACCTAACGTTAAATACCAACTGTTGTGTTTATTTACAAAGACACATTTCAATTTATGCTACTCACCTCAGACAAATGCAAAGCCGTTGGGCGGGATTGATGCTCTCCCTATAATTTGTATTCATCTTGGCGATGGTCGGCCCAATAAATGTCAACACTCCTTCAAATTGTTGCCGGTTGAGTCGGAAATAAACCTTAAAGCGATCCTCGTCCAGGCGGAGCTCTTGACACAGCCGGTGGTATTCCCCGTATTGCCTCCTGCCATGATTAATGCTGTGGACCCACACCCTCCTCCGGGCAACCTCGACAGGCGCAGGGGGATCGTCCGCAACCTCCGCTGCCACGGCAAGAAGCGCTATTAATCTTGCATTAATTTTCTAATAAAATTGTAGGAGCAACCAGAGAGGACGTTCAGGTGTCAGATGCCAGATGATGGAGCCAACAGATAGAAGCTGTATATCTATGGATACAAGCGATGACGCATATTAATGACGCAAACGAAAAACGCTCCGTGCGCCTTTTTTGAGCGGCGCGCACAAACGCGTTGAAAGCAGTGCACGGAGCGCTCCGCCTTTTAAAAACGATTTTGGTGGACACGGCCCCTAAGGCTATCGCTATTTGGTTATCCCTAGGCGTCAGCCGTAGCACTGAAAAATGTGTAACCCCCGCCCACCAACAGTGTGGGCCTCAATCACGTCCGCGGGGCCAGATATACGCGGGCGCCGGTGGACGTTCTGCTCCCAATAAACAGCTTTTCTTCAGCTATTTAAAGGGCATTTTCTGTCCAGACCAGCCCACTACATTATCAGCACTAGGGGTGGGACGAGACGAACGGGAAGAACCCTGTATGTACTTTATTAAAACAATTTAATCAAGTACATACATCCGAATAATAGTACAGCTCTGCAAATAGCAGTTGTTGCTGTTTTTCAAGTTTGTGTCTCTTGTGCTGAAAGGTGTGAAACCTGAACAGGAAGTTAACAGACATCCTGTGGTCGCTGCATCTCCAACCCCCATATCTACATATCTACAAAACCCTTGTTAAATATCACACTTGATCCAACGCTAAATTCTCTCTTGCAGCTTTTAGTCTGTGAATGTGAAAATCTTTTTGGGTAAGCCCAGCATTAGTTAAAACCATTGTTTCCTATAGGTTTACTTGTATTTTGTGCTAAAATTCAAAGTATCTCATCTGTATTTACAATACAGCATGATTCTGCATCTCCATTTACAGCTCATTAGTCCATGTCAATGTTTACTGATGCTGTGGCAACAAGAGACTGCTGACGTTAGAAGCTGTTAGCTAGCTTAGCTAAATCATCTGAACATTAATAACCCATAATATCACAATTCGGCATATTTAAACAAAATCAACCACAACTACCAACAGCCACAGCCCTTCAACTCTGGGCTAATATGTTGTCACAAGTATGCAGTTAATTACCGTATTGGTCCGAATATAAGACAGACTTTTTTCCCCTCGAAATAGGTCTGAAAAAGTTGGGTCGTCTTATATTCGGGGTCTAGTATTCAGAGCGCAGTTTCTCTTCTTCGCCTCTCCCTTTAAATGTCAATACACATTCGCGGCCGCAGGTTGCGCCAGAAATTGGTTCCGGGAAGAAGTAGTCCAGCGTCCTTAACAACCAGACCGTTACCGGTGTTTAAAGACAGGCTGACCATTAGAGACAAGTGGCTCAAAAGTGGGTCAGGTCAATCAACAACAGCGGAGGAGCTATGATGCCAATTTTTAAATAATGGTTGTCAATAAGGCAGAGTCAAGTAACAACTGCCAAGCTGCCAAGAAGTTTGGGGTCACGGAGTGTAACGTAAGAAGATGGCGAGCACCAAAATAATGTCTCAAAGACGTCAACAGTCAGCGCAAATCCTACCGTGGTCCTCAAAGTGGCCGTTTCAGTGAGGTTGACCGGAGAGTTTTTGAATACGTCAGAGAAAACGTGCTTTGGGCGGAGCCGGTGGAAGCGGAGCAGCTGGGGAGCGATGACCAATAGTATCTGTCTGCGTCCTGCAAGAAGTAGGCGTAACTTGTAGTAGGAGGCGTAACTTGTAGTCGGAGGAGGCGTAACTTGTAGTAGGAGGCGTAACTTGTAGTCGGAGGCGTAACTTGTAGTCGGAGGCGTGTCTAGTACTCATCTAAATCGCGGAAGTGATCTGTATTGCCACGTTTCCACTGCAGGGTGCGGAACGGTTCGGTTCGCAAAGGTGCGGTAGGGAGGGGGCGGTATAGCCCAGCTCAGTTCCGAGGTCGCGTTTCCACCGCCGACAGTAGCCTTTAAGGTAGGCCGGATGTAAACATCGTAAACAACGTCTTCCTCCCCAAGAATGCAGACGAACGTCTCCACCTCCTTGTTCGCCCAAGCAAGCGTTTTACGCGGCATTTACTTGCCGACATGAATATCTGAAGATCCGACTTCAGGGAAGATCTCGTGTTAACCGTGATTTACAAGGCTCTTTTTTTTAGCGCGAAAAGAGAAGATCTCGCGTGGACCGCGATTTAGAAAAGTACAAGTTTCGCCTCCTAGTACAAGTTACGCCTCCGTCTTGCAGGACGCAGACAGACCCTACTCGCGATGACAGCGAGAGCAAACACAGCGGGGCAGAGGACGTGTGTGAGCGATAGAGAGAGATCGGAGGAGAAGTTTGGCGAATTTTTGTTAAGTTTAGTTAAATATGTGGCCTGTTTTTTCTATGTTATTTAAAAATGTTCCCAATGTTGCTTGATTATTGCTTGATATTAATTTTGAATCATACTGTACATATTTTGAAGGGGGTCGCCGGCCCTCCGCTGCGCGTCGGGGCCGAACGCCCCTTAACAGTGGTATAATGAGCACATACCACAGCCTGGCGTGATCTATTGCTTAAATATAGACTGAAGTATTGAATAAACCGCTGGAACACGCGAGACCGGTAACCATAGCAACGCCGGTAAAGAAACCCTTTTAAACCCTACGAGAGCTCCACTGATAAGGCGAGAAATATTTAATATTATTGTTATTATCACACATCACACATTATGGATGTAGTAATTAATTATTTGTCATCTTAATGATGCTTTTAGAAGTTTTATTGTGCTTATGTGTTGATCCTTAATGGCGTGATCATGTACACTCAATTATAAATTATTCTCCATTACAGGTTGTTCTGATATATTTGAGGAGTCGTTCTCCCTCTGTTCTATATGTTGACTTGTTCTCTCATTTGAGACAACTGTTAGAATTTGATAAGTTTATCATGTATTTTTGAATGTTATATAAATTCATACTTCATAATTATAATATTTAAAAAAAAGTATTAAAAGAAAAGCACATCCAAAACGTTTTCAACTCTAGGTGCAGGACAGAGGAAAACATTTTCTTTATTTTTCAGAATTAATAATGTATCCATGTCCCTCTCAGGTTGAACACTTGACATGTGAGAGCCTGAGGAGTTGTTCCCCCTCTGCCATGTTCGAGGACTTGCTCTCTCTCTGACTCCACTCTCTGCATTCACTGCACCAAAGTTTGGCTGTTGAGTCTCCTATAGTCTGGTGAGTTTATCATTTTTTATGTTTACTTAATACTTAATTTGTGATGATTAGAGACTTAATAATGTATCCATTTCCCTCTCAGGTTGAGCACTTGACATGTGAGAGCCTGAGGAGTTGTTCCCCCTCCGTCCATGTTCGAGGACTTGCTCTTGATTGATTGATTGCTATAGCTGTCAATTTTAGTCCTTGAGTTCATAGTTATGTGCTTTATTTGTTAACTGCTATCAAGGAATATGACTCTCCTTTGTAGTATACATGAGAGGATATGGTGTGAGATTTGTGGATTTATATGTAGTGTCTGCTGATAATGTAGTGGGCTGGTCTGGACAGAAAATGCCAGGGCTGAATTTTGGTCCCAGTCCACCCCTGGGTAGGCCTATGGCCTATCGGAGACTGGCACGCAATCAGTGCACTTGCGAATGAAAGCCTGCAGTATGACCGATCGTGTGACATTATTTAACAATCCATCTACAGCAAATACGATCAGACAGATACATCATTGAACACATACACAAAGCAAATTCGTCCAACCACGGCGGATGCTGACAACATTTTACACAACAAGTCAAACATCACCACAGCAGGTGTGCTCTCTCTCGTGCGCACGCTGTCTCTCTCCCTCTCGCACGCACGTAAACAATTAGGGCTGCTCCAACTTGCAAGGCTAGGCTGCTTCACTAAGACCACAACCAACCACAAAGTCTTCATAACCATGCAGTATGCCGAAGCCGGAAAGGACATGCATGCACACAGTTGCACACCCTCATCTTATGCACAGTGCACCCTATGTCCCAGTTCTATCATCACAATTCAGTCACTTCAAAGATTTAAAAGATAGCCTCTTACCTTAAGTTAGAATGGACCCAAGTGTGTGAGTGATACACTCTGGTTTAGCTTTTGCTTGCTAGCCGTTTATAGTATGACTTTTCAACACGTCTTTCTTCTGTTTGGCGAACATGGCTAATTTTCATACGTACACAGGACTGGCTGGCTCCGCTTGGCAAAAAATAACATATTTGTTAATAAATGTTTTGAATTCTGAATACTGGACATGGTGAGCTTAAAAGAGACCCAATTATACTACTTTTCTCGTCTTAATTTCTTATTAATGACTCCTTCAGCATTCTCTCTCTCATGCTCGGTTTCGTCCTTCTCCGCCCCCTCGCCCCCCTCCTGCCAACCCCACTCCGTTGTGATTGGTTACCTTCCGGAAGACCTGCGAAGCAGGTCCGCAAGCAGATTTGACCAGGCATATGGGGACGTGGCAGGGGTGCCTCTACGTCAGTCATACTCAAGTAGCGGCCCGCGGGCCTTTTGTGGCCCGCGGGGTGTCTATTAATGGCCCTCGAGCTGTTTTGAAAAGTTTTTTTAATCATTAAAAAAAATAATAATAATCGTGCTGGGCGCTCTTATTTTGAAACCGCGCGCCGCGATCTCAATACGAGGCTGGGGGTTGCAACGATAAACAGATAGCACTCCAGCCCACAGACCGCATAATAGGTCCCCTATAAGTGACCATTAGTAACTTATAGGGGACCTATAAGCCCCCCTTTAAATAGACCCTTGGGGACGAATAAAGTGATTTGAATTTAATTTAATTAGTGATGACATTCTATATTCTTATTGAATGTTTTTACATGGAGCTCATCACACTAACAATAAGCTTTGTTTTATTTTTTTGTAATCCTGATCTAAACCATCGCACAAACAATAAGCTGTTATAACTTTCTATCAATCAGCTGTTATCCTGCTCTAAACCATCACACTAACAATAAGCTGTTATAACTTTATATCAGTCAGCTGTTATCCTGCTCTAAACCATCACACTAACAATAAGCTGTTATAACTTTATATCAGTCAGCTGTTATCCTGCTCTAAACCATCACACTAACAATAAGCTGTTATAACTTTATATCAGTCAGCTGTTATCCTGCTCTAAACCATCACACTAACAGTAAGCTGTTATAACTTTATATCAGTCAGCTGTTATCCTGCTCTAAACCATCACACTAACAATAAACTGTTGTAACTTTACATCAGTCAGCTGTTATCCTGCTCTAAACCATCACACTAACAAAAAGCTGTTATAACTTTATATCAGTCAGCTGTTATCCTGCTCTAAACCATCACACTAACAGTAAGCTGTTATAGCTTTACATCAGTCAGCTGTTATCATGACCTCACATGGGCCAGCTCTACTACTAGAGACCAGAGCTGAACCTAAACTACAACCTCATTCCTCCGCGTCCCAAAATCAACGGAACGAGCTGCACTTTATATTTCTAATTTATCTTCTTATATTTCATTTAATTAATTCACATAACATTGACATTCATTGCAAAACAAAGATTTAGCTTGAAAACAATGTTATTTTATGAATTTATAAATGTCTTGTACTTGGTATAAAAAACATTGCTTCTGTATTTAATCACTCATACTGCAATAATTATAAAATGTATTTTATTTTTTTCTATTAAGTGATTCAAATGCGTTCCGCCCCAAACGGTATAAAGTTATGAAATTATAAATGCAAGTGAAGGAACGGAGATTGAAGGGTTTCTAAAACAAGTCAGTCAAAGAAAAGGTTTCAAAAGTGGAATTCGAGAAAGATCGAGTAGAGGCCAGGGTCCTTACTGCGGAGGACGATGAGGTAGCCAGTTCACTGGACGGGGATGTAGGTGTAGCCTCGAACAGTGTGGTGCAGTTCACTGGACTAGGGGTACACAACCTCATCTCTGAGAGGTACACTACCTCGCCTCTGAGATACACAACCTCTGAGAGGTACACAACCTCATCTCTGAGAAACACAACCTCGTCCCTGAGAGGTACACAACCTCGTCTCTGAGAGGTACACAACCTCGTCTCTGAGGCACACAACGTTGTCTCTGAGAGGTACACAACCTCGTCTCTTAGATACACAACCTCGTCTCTGAGGTACACAACCTCGTCTATGAGAGGTACACAACCTCGTCTCTGAGATACACAATCTCGTCTCTGAGGTACACAACGTCGTCTCTGAGAGGTTCACAACTTCGTCCCTGAGAGGTACACTACCTCGTATCTGAGAGGTACACAACTTTGTCTATGAGAGGTACACAACATCGTCTCTGAGATACACAACCTCGTCTCTAAGGTACACAACGTCGTCTCTGAGAGGTACACAAGGTTGTCTCTGAGGTACACAACCTCGTCTCTGAGGTACACAGCCTCGTCACTGAGCTACACAACCTCGTCTCTGTGGTTGTAACTGTGCTTAAACTACAAAACAAAAAAATGTATACAATAGCCTTGAAAATGAACGTTTGAATAATTTCTCTACTGGAACAAAGTCTGAATTCTGTCACCTTACTGACCCACATATAAATCAACTGGTGAAGCTCAACACGTCGATAGGGTACCCTCTTATGACAAACAAGTCTCTTCTCTCCCTCTATGGCCCCAGCTGTGGTTTTAGCCATAGGAGTCGAGTCTAGACCCAAAGGAACCCCCCTGTGAAAGTGGTGCAGTCCAGCAACATGCTACTAGGAGGATCTATAAACTACGCACAAATATTTAACTTGCGATAAATATCAGCACATTCAAAGGACTTCTGTCACTTCGTTCTTTTAATTTGGAGTAGCATCAAGACAAACTAATCACTTGAATATTGAATGCAGTGTTCAATTTACCACACGGGATAGGAAAGCAGTAAGACATGAACTAGCGTTGTATTATCTACAGTAAACTCATTATTATATACCAGTAACCTAAAGACAATATAAATGGTACTAAACTGGTTGTTCATTATTATATACCAGTAACCTAAAAACAATAAACGGTAGTAAACTGGTTGTTCATTATTATATACCAGTAACCTAAAGACCATAAACGGTAGTAAACTGGTTGTTCATTATTATATACCAGTAACCAAAAGACAATATAAACGGTAGTAAACTGTCGGCCTACCTTATCTATTCTGGGATTAAAATGTGTCCATACGGTATGAAGTAATAAAAATACAAATGTAAGGGAAGAAACGGAGGTTGAAGTGTTCCCAAAACAAGTCAATCAGGTGAAAGGGATTAGAGTGGATCTAGAGAAAGATTGGTCTTCATGGCCGCTCACTGAGGAAGAATGAAGTTCAGATGAGGAAGTTGTTTGAACGTCTCAGGGAGGAAGCGATGTAACTCATCTGGCATCACGCGATTTTATGTAAAGTGAAGGTTTGAGACCTCAGACACGCACACATGCATGTACGTAAACACACTGATGCACACATAAATGCAAACACGCGGGGACATGCACACACACAGACACACACACACAAACACACACACACACACACACACACACACACACACACACACACACACACACACACACACACACACACACACACACACACACACACACACACACACCCACACACACAAGTTGGGAGTCGAGCAGCGGCGTTCTGCACAAGCTGGGGGCTTTTCGTGGTGAGTTGATTAAACCAGAGATCAGCGCATCACGCCGGCTAGCGCTGACGATGCGTGGGAGAGCGTCTCTGCTTCCGCTGCGGTTGACTTTGGTCTGACTCGAGCAATGTCTCTCAGATGAGAGAAGGCGGTTCTGGTGATCCTTCTTACATGTTGATCATAAGAAAGCATCGGGCCCAACAGAACCTCCAGACTCTACCCAGGACCTCTGGGAGACAGTGGAGCCATCACAGTGTGACACCCCCCCCCCACAGTGTGACCTCTGGGAGACAGTGGAGCCATCACAGTGTGACCCCCCCCAGCTCCCCGCTGTCAGGGCAACCAAACTAGAAGTATGTTGAGGTACTCTGATTCAAGCTACACGTAGTTACGCCCTCCATGGAGGACCTGTTGAATGAGGGGGGGAGGGCTCAGAGACCCAGGCCGCGTTCGCTACGCCATGAAACCCAGAAGCCCAAACAGGAGTGAGATCCCGGGGTTCAGATCCCACCGTCGTCGCCAAAACAGTCGGTGAACGTTCCGCTCTGCTCCGAGCGCAGGGCTCGCTCTCCTGGTGGCGCTGGAGGGCTCGTTGGTACTCTGATGGACATCAGGACCCAGGAACACTGGCGGCGAGGTGTGTGTGGATGTGTGGAGCTCTGTGTGGGCAGCTTCGCTCTCTGGTTGAGGAGTGGATAGCTGGGTGGGGAACTGGACTCTCTCGGCCTGACACAGGACCTGGTCCCTCTCCCCTGGGGGGTCCACCACAAGACTTTTATTGTTTTAGCTTTTTCTTTCTCCTCGTCTCTGTTTGTTTCATACCATTCAGGTTATGATGGGACCCACCCCACACCAGGTCCCGTACTACCCCCAGACAAGCACCTGGCCCCCCCAGACAAGGACCTAGCTCTCCCGGACCAGGACCCGGCCCCAACAGACCCAGACCCGGACCCTTGTGGGCCAGGGCACAGCTCCCACAACACCTAACCCTACCCTCCCATGCATCTATCTCTCCCCAGCCATAGCAGCCTCACCTCGGGGCTCTTATGGTGAGGATTGAACATTAGATGAGCTCATATACGCTCATCTAATGTAAGGGTCTTAACATATAAACCAAGGCATTGATAGCTTTGTAAGTGTACAGATACACATATTACCATCAGTAGTTCACCCGTCGACGCCATCTTGTTTTTAGGACTCGATAAGTATATTGACAAACGCAGAGATTGTGACATCCGTCAACAACATGCAAGCTCTGTGTTCGCCAATCTACTTGGAAATTAAAATATACACAATATTGTAGTATGAACATGTTAAGATTAAACATCAATTAATAATAAAAGATATTAATAATTTGACATTAGAAATATAGTCTTTGTAAAACCTGCTTAGTTAACGTTACAGAAGATCTTCAAAGTCTCTTCTCTTTTATCATGATCAACTTTCAGACGTGTAGCACTTGGATTATAGTTGAGTACATGACAGTACAATTTAAATCAGTAAAACACAATGTGTGTGTGTTGATATATACATGTTTGTGTAGTCTCTGTGTGTGTGTGCGGTGTGCGTGTGCGTGTGCGTGTGTGTGTGTGTGTGTGTGCGCGTGCGTTTATATTGTGGCAGACGCCAGGGAGTAGTGAGGGGAGTGGTAGGTCTGGCAACCTGCTGGCTCCACCCCAAAGCCTTATTTAACCAACTGTATTGTTAAAGGTAATATAACACAATGCAGTGGTGCATCAATTCCAGGTTATAAGGAGACTGGCTTGTATTATTTAAAGAACTCTGATAAAAGGAATAACACACAGACACAGTGAGGCACGTTTGACCTTTTATCTAACGATCAATCAGAATCAATCAAAAATTATTCACACAATAATAATAACAACACTGAACCTAAAACACTGAACTCAAAACACTGAACCCAAAAGAGGTCCCCAAGAAAAATAACAAACTAAATAAAATGGGTACCCAGCAAGTCTTTAGCCGTTTCTCAATTCCTAGCACGCGTTCTACGGACTCGATGACTTGCAAGCACGTACTTGGCAAGTCCGTACATCAAGCACAGACTTGCGAGCACGCGAGTACGTACCTGCAATTGGAACAGCGGCGGACTCGATGACGTCACCACCTCTGCTCGTCCGTTAACTGTGCTACGGCCTCATTTAGGCATATACTACTGAACAATATGAACAAATGATATAAAACAAAATCCCAGCCTCTTTCATTTTCAAATAGTATGTAAATATTCTGAATGAATAAAAATTGAAAAGATATGCGTGTCCTGTCATGTGTATGAGCTATACACACACGACTTTATATATATATATTTATATATTATCTTATATTATTATTATTATTATTATTATTATTATATAATAATATATTATATAAATATATATATAAGTTAAGACTAACTTAAGCTACAGTTGTGCGTCTTCTCCATATTGTCCGCCATCGTACTGCTGCGAGTGCGAAATGCATCCTGGGATTTATAGCGGTTGCAAGTACACGTGCATGCTCGGTGAAACGGCGAGATCGAGCACGCATCAAGAACACTTCCGGGTTTTACGACAGTACTGGCTTGATGCGTGCTTCGAATTGGAACAGTGCTCGGGCAACGACTGATGACGTTTCACGAGTCCACGAGCACACGAGCACGCACAAGTACGCGAATTGAGAAACGGCCTTTGAGTGCACTCAATTCAATGAAAGGGGGCGTTCTGTTCCTACCACTACCGCTACGGCCGAACGTTCTTGAGCAGGGGCCAGTCGATGACAGGCTGCTTCAGCGTGGATCCGGTCTCTCTCAGAACGGGGTGTACAACAACCAGTCAGGACTCTTACTCTCTCATGCACGTAGTGAGTGGTCTTCTTTCCAGTGTTCACTCTTCAAGTCTATGTTCGCTCTTCAAATCTATAGCCGTTTCTCAATTTGCGTTTCTGTGCGTGCTCGTGGACTTGTGAAACGTCATCAGTCGTTGCCCGAGCACTGTTCCAATTCGAAGTACGCATCAAGCGAGTACTGTCGTAAAACCCGGAAGTGTTCTTGATGCGTGCTCGATCTCGTCGTTTCACCGAGCATGCATCGGAGGTGGCTCGTGTGTACTTGCAACCGCTATAAATCCCAGGATGCATTTCGCACTCGCAGCAGTACGATGGCGGACAATATGGAGAAGACGCACAACTGTAGCTTAAGTTACTCTTAACTTATATATATATTTTTATAATATATAATATAATAATAATAATGATACAAGATAATATATAAATATATATAAAGTCGTGTGTGTATAGCTTATACACATGACAGGACACGCATATCTTTTCAATTTTTATTTATTCAGAATATTTACATACTATTTGAAAATGAAAGAGGTTGGGATTTTGTTTTATATCATTTGTTTATATTGTTCAGTAGTATATGCCTAAATGAGGCCGTTGCACAGTTAACGGACGAGCAGAGGTGGTGACGTCATCGAGTCCGCTGCTGTTCCAATTGCAGGTACGTACTCGCATGCTCGCAAGTCTCTGCTTGAAGTACGGACTTGCCAAGTACGTACTTGCAAGTCATCGAGTCCGTAGTACGCGTGCTAGGAATTGTGAGTAGGGTCTATCTGCAGCCGGAGCCACTTGCCAAACACGCCCATTGCTCTGCCAGACACGCCCATTGCTCTGCCAGACACGCCCATTGCTCTGCCAAACACGCCCATTGCTCTGCCAGACACGCCCATTGCCAAACACGGCCATTGCTCGTTCTATGGTGACCTAGTAACGGGGACGCTGGCGAGTCTAACGCCGCTCTGTATGGCTTGTTTCTATTCAGTATTTTCAATATTTCTCATGATTGCATTGAGCATTTTGTTGTTTTTTTGGTTTTTAGTAGTTTAGCTAAGTTTACTAGTTATATGTAGTCACTTTTCGCTATTGTAAGTGCGCCAGTTTTCTTCTTTTTTTTACGTGTTGTATACGTGGAGTCGTACAGTTGGTGGACGCTGTTGCCTTTTGAACGCTGCTGCTGCTGCTCACCGGAACGTCATTCTGAACATTGTTTTTTCGCGATTTTCTTTTTCTTACTAGTCTTTTAACTTTTTATCAGTTTTCTTTTGCTTACTTTCAACACCTTCTGTCTGAAACCCTTCTGGACCTCGGTAAGTAAGTGCGTCAGTTTTCTTTATTTATTTATTTATTCCTGAACGTTAAACGTCTGCGTGTTTTGTTTTGTGTTTTGTGCGTGCAGTCGTGCAGCTGTTGGTGGATGACACCTGCTGGCCGGCTAGATTGCTGCTAACCCCCGGCGCCGTCCAACTGGCTTCCCCGTCTCCAGCGTAGCTACAACCGGCTTGCTCCACTCCTCTGCCTCCGCTGTGCTGGCTCAGTGGCTTCACCTTAATTGAGCCAGCACGAGTAACGGGGACGTTGGCGAGTCTAACGCCGCTCTATCGGACTACAATTTTCCCCTTCTACCCCTGGAAACTGGTCCCTAGCTAGCCAGCTGGTGGCCAGCTGGATGCTACCTGTCCGTGCCACTGCTGTCAGCTGTCCGGGACCTGCCTGCAGCGCTGGGCCATTGATTAGCTGGCTGCCGGGTGAGCCATTGCAGGGTGACTACATGCTAGCTGGCTGCTACAACCCTGCCCTCCGTCACTGTCCCCTGCTTAAACACTGGTATTCCATCTCCGAGCTCCTCCAATTACGCTCTTCACCATGCACTCCCCCCGGACACATTATATCCAGCACAATCAAAGAACTCTGACTCCTTCGTCGGCCACGATGTGTCCACAGAGGCAGCCGGAGGACGTTTGTTTACTCCGGCACAGAAAATTCCATTTCCTCACTGTGGGCCAATCGGCACCCGCCAAAGACGCGACGTCATCAACATTACAACCGCACCGTGCGCACTGTTTATCTCACTCTGCTACCCAGAGCTCCTCAACCTGTCACCAACAAAAACTCATCTCTTCTGACATTTGCACTTCTAAACACCCGTTCACTTAATAAGAAAGGACTTCTCCTCAGTGAATTTATTTCTGATTCAGCACTGGATTTTCTCTGTCTCACTGAAACCTGGCAAAAACCCATGGACTATTTTTCACTCAATCAAGCCACGCCCCCTGGATACTCTTACATTGACAAACCTCGTCTGGATGGTCATTCTGGTGGTGGAATTGCCATCATCCATCGCCATGACATTAAAACCAGTGCAACATCCATCCCAACCCCTTCCTCATTTGAATCCCTTTCTTTTAAACTGTCTGGTCCCAAGCCCCCGGTCATTGCAGTCATTTACCGTCCCCCTAAGCCCGACCCTGCCTTTCCCTCTGATCTTTCGGCATTCCTTACCCAGCTCTGTGCTATATCTCCATCCGTTCTCCTCCTGGGCGATTTCAACATTCATGTGGACTCCTCTGTCTGCAAACCCGCAATCGAACTTCTGGAAATCTTTTCATTCTTCAACATCACCCAACACATCGATTTTACAACTCATACCAAAGGCCACACCCTGGATCTGGTCTGTTCCGCTGGCATCACAATCAGTCACCTGGCCAGTAACAACCTCCACATCTCCGACCATCTGGCCATTACTTTTCAAACTCACACTCCCTCCCCCCATGAGAAGCAAAAACGCACCATCACTTTCCGCAACCTCAAATCCATTAACCCATCCTCTCTTTCCACATGTCTCTTTGAGTCCATCGCTAAACTCACCATCACCCACAACAACTCCCCCGACTACCTGGTTAACTGCTGTAACTCATCCCTCTCATCCTGCCTTGAACAGCTTGCACCTGTTCAGTCTAAATTGGTCTCATTCTCCCACTCTGCCCCATGGTACACTGACGAACTTCGCCATCTCAAATCCAAACGACGCCAACTGGAACGGCTTTCCCACAAAACAGGTCTTACCGTCCACCAGGAAATGCACAAACAACACCTCCAGCTATATAACGACACCCTGAACTCAGCCCGCTCCTCCTACTACTCAGGAATCATCCAGTCTGGCAGCAGCATTCCAAGGACCCTCTTCAACACCATTAACTCACTCCTCAAGCCATTGGACACCATCTCTCACTCCTTCTCAGTTGAAAAATGCAATAACTTCCTATCCTTCTTCAATGATAAAATCAGCACAATCCACAGCCAGTTGACCATCGACCCCGCCCTACGTCCCAAACCGGATCCCCCCCTAACCACCGCTCAATCCTTCTCCTCATTTGCTACCATCACCTCCTCTGATCTTTCCTCCATAGTCTCAACCATGAAATCAACAACCTGCAACCTGGACCCGCTCCCCACCACACTTCTAAAGGCCTGTCTCCCCATTCTCTCCACCCTCATCACTAACACTGTAAACTCCTCTCTATCCTCCGGCCATGTCCCCTCCTCCCTAAAGCTTGCATCAGTCACCCCCGTACTAAAGAAACCCGGCCTGGATCCTGATTCCCCTAACAACTACCGCCCCATCTCCAATCTACCTTTTCTGTCTAAAATCCTGGAACGTGTTGTTGCCAAACCACTCATCACCTACCTTGACACCAACGACCTCTTTGAACTCTTCCAATCCGGTTTCCGCTCCAAACACAGTACAGAAACTGCCCTCCTCAAAGTGACCAATGACCTTCTGCTATCCTCTGACACTGGCTTCCTAAATATCCTCATCCTCCTTGACCTCAGTGCTGCCTTTGACACGATCAATCACTCCATTCTCCTCTCCCGTCTCCAATCCACCCTTGGCATCACTGGCACCGCCCTCTCCTGGCTTGGATCCTATCTCTCCGACAGACATCAATTCATCGCCATCAACAACTGTCAATCAGCCACTACTCCTCTCATCCACGGTGTCCCCCAGGGTTCTGTGCTTGGTCCACTCCTCTTCATTCTGTACATGCTTCCTCTTGGTCAGATCCTTCGTCACCATGGAATCCGGTTTCATTGTTACGCCGATGACACACAGCTTCATCTCCCCTCCAAAACCATCAGTCCTTCCACCCTCTCAACCCTCTCCAACTGTTTGACTGACATCAAGACCTGGATGCAAAACAGCTTTCTCAAACTCATCTCCAACAAATCCGAAATCCTCATCATTGGTCCTGACACCCTCACTCACTCCACTCTGAACTTCACCCTTAACATTGATGGCTCCACCATCACCCCCTCCACCAAAATCCGTAACCTTGGAGTTATCCTGGACCCCACTCTCTCCTTCCACCCCCATGTTAACCATATTACCAAAACTGCCTTTTTCCACCTCCGAAACATCGCCCGCCTCCGCCCCAACCTGTCAACTACCGCTGCTGCGACACTCACCCATGCTTTCATTTCATCCAGGCTTGACTACTGCAATGGTCTTCTCTACGGCACCACCAACAAAGTCCTCAAAAAACTTCAATATGTCCAGAACTCAGCTGCACACCTCCTCACTGGTACCCGCTCCAGAGAACACATCACACCTGTCCTCCGTGAACTTCATTGGCTTCCAATTAAACACAGAATCAACTACAAAATCTTACTCATCACCTACAAGGCCCTCAACAGCCTAGCCCCCCCCTACCTTGCCGACCTCCTCCATCCGCACACCCCCTCCCGATTCCTCAGGTCCAATTCTGCCAACCTGCTACAAGTTCCACGGACTGAGCGACGGACTTGGGGTGATCGGGCCTTCTCAGTTGCTGCCCCCACCCTTTGGAATTCACTCCCCTCCCACATCAAAGTCTCTCCAACCCTCTCTTCTTTCAAATCTGCCCTCAAAACATACCTTTTCACACTAGCCTTCCCCACCTAACTCCCACCTTATTCTTCATGTTTAACCTCTGTTTTTATTCCTAGTCTGTCTTACATAGTTTTGATAGGCCAATATGTAAAGCGTCTTAGAGTACCATATTAAGCGCTATATAAATTTCATTTATTATTATTATTATGGTGGCCATTAAGGATGAGTCGGTCGCGAATCTCGCGACGATTAGTTCAGAACGAACGAATCCCGAAGGTGAACGACAAGAACTGGTTCCCCAAAACAAGAGAACTGGTTCTTTGAATCTTTTTTTTTAACATAAAACAAAAATATGGTCACGTAAATAAAATATACAAACGAACAGAGCTTCGTCTCCCCACGACCTTATATTGATTGAGTCTACAACGTTCTCAAAGATTCAGCCAATGAAAGGTAGCAATGGTGTTGCTATGGCACCTGGGTAAACAAATGACAAGGTGGTACTATCCGCCACACACGTTAACTAATGATCGCTGTAGGCTTCAATATCATGCAAGCACTTCATACGTTTTCTTTTTATTTTGTTCTACAATACAATTGCATGCTTTAATAAAGTATTGTTTTATCTAACATTACGAGTCTTGTTTGGTCTAATATTAATAAGCAGTGCTTAGAGCTACTTGGAAGACGTCATTTAATTCTTACTGCACCGCTTTATGTATTAAGGATATTTATGAAAAAATAGGCACGTATGTGCTTTATATATGCTTAATATTTACAGTTAAATTGGGTAATTTCGCCAGAACATTAGAGAGTCAAAGTAGTAGGCTACATGCATGCATGTTGAACATTTATTCAATAATTTCATTGACCAGCAATATCCCGTCACACTTGGTATGGGCCAAGTTGTTCGGCGCCAAACTTAAAGGAGAAAGAGGGGGGGGGGGGGGTCTTGAAGTCTATAACCCAAGCATCCATGTAAATCCTTACACTGTCAAACATATTTTGCTCGAATTTGCGCGCTTTCTCTGTCTGACGTATCTTGGGTCATGCCATTCGACGTGGGGCCACTCATATATCCCCCTACATTTCCGAAAATAGACTTGACCTGTTTGGCAGAGCAACGGGCGTTTCTGGCAGAGCAATGGGCGTGTTTAGCAAAGTAATGGGCGTGTCTGGCAGAGCAATGGGCGTGTTTGGCAAGTGGCTCCGGCTGCAGATAGACCTACTTGGGAATTGTTCGCTCTTCAAGTCTATGGTCGCTCTCACTTACGCGTCAAGCAGAGAACCACATTTCCCGCGCCCACCGATTCTGTCGCGCTGGGATGACGCTACTGCCTGTCGCATGTTTTGCCCTTTTAGGGAGCGTCAACAAAACACAGTCTCCAGTGAACCGTTTCAGTTAGGGGCCATCAGGAATATATACTGGGAAATATATAGATTTTATAGATATACCCCATACACACTACATTATATATATATTATTATAATATATACATTCATATATATTGACATATACATATATTAGCAGATATCGTGAAATAGCATGGGCTACATACTCCCCCCATAGAACGCATTAGTCCCTTCATGCGCCTGCCACCTGGCAGGACCCTGGAGGAGGCCTTCCAGACTCTTACAGAAGGCCAGGATCAAGGGTGTCATAGTGCAGTCTATCAGGCTGTTGTCTTGGTCTGCTTGATCTCCTGATTTGAGCTTGTGTTCCTATGTTTTCTGACTGTTCAGCTTGAAGCAGAGGATTGATGGCCGCTGCTACTTCTTCCTCCACAGCCGTGAGATCTGATCTGTTATCCCATTAATGTCGTTGATCTGTTTCCACAGGCTCAAGGTTATCATGAAGAGGCTCCACTGCATGTTCCTGAAGCTCTCCCTGGAGTGAGTGGTCCAGGGCATGGCGAATATTTCCAATGGCAGCTTCTAAGCTCTCAGCAGTAGGGACTTGATGAAGGGTCCCATTTCAGTCACTTTGGGCCTGTGCACCACCACAAGCTCCTCCTCATCACTACTGCTGCAGACGTCAACATCCTCTTCATGGCTCAGCATGTTGTCCCTTGCATCCATCGTTGGCCGCTCTCCGGATCTCAACTTCATCACCTTAGAGGGGCCTTTTTGCTCAGCTTCCTTCCCATCGGTGACAGGTAGGAACCCACATGGCAAGAGGAGGTCCCTGTGGAGGGTGCGTAGAGGGCCGCCACCCTTTTCCGGCTTGACGACATGAACCGGTCCATCTCCCATCCTCTTTTCGACTGTATAGGTCCCTCTCTCCCATCTGTCCGCAAGCTTGCGTTTCCCTCTGATGTTGACATTTCGCACCAAGACTCTGTCACCTGCGATCAGTTCTGCTGCTCTGACCTTGGCATTGAACCTTGTCTTGTTCTTCTCTCCCATCTTCCGTGCACTCTCTGCAGCTAGAGCATAGCTTTCCCGCAGCCGTTCTCGAAGGCTCTTTACATACTCAGAGTGAGTCCTGGCATTATTCCCCTGTGGCTGGAATCCCAGAACGAGGTCGATGGGAAGGGTCGGTTGTCTGCCAAACATCAGCTCATAAGGCAAGTAGCCGGTGGTGTTGTTCCTTGTGCAATTATATGCGTGCACAAGTGGCTTCACAAAGTCTCTCCAGTGGTACTTGTCTTTGTCCTCCAGCGTTCCAAGCATGCTGAGCAGGGTTCTGTTGAATCTTTCGACTGGGTTCCCGCGAGGATGATAGGGGGTAGTCCTCACCTTTTCCGCTCCTATCAGGGAACACAGCTCTTTGATGGTGTGACTTTCAAAATCCCTTCCCTGATCGCTATGAAGGCGGGCCGGGAACCCGTAGTGAACGATGAAGTTCTCCCAGATTGCTTTAGCTACAGTTCTTGCTCTTTGGTCTTTTGTGGGAATTGCCAGAGCAAACTTAGTCAAATGGTCTGTAATCACCAATACATTTCTTGTATCTTTGTTGTCTGGTTCGATAGACAAATAGTCCATGCAGACTAATTCAAGGGGGTAACTTGTACTGATGTTCATCATTGGGGCAGCCCTCTCAGGGTTTGTGTTTCTTCTGAAACACTTCTTACATGTGTGACACTTCACATCGACTGCTTGAGCCATCTTTGGCCAGTAGAATCGGGCGCGGGCCAGGTGAAGGGCGCGCTCAAATCTGAGGTGCCCCACTTCATCATGAACACCTTCTAGTGCTTTGGCTCTGTATTTCTCGGGCAAGACTAACTGATAGCCTTCTGTTCCTCTGTCAACATACCTCCTGAACAGCACTCTGTCTTTGAGTTCAAGTCGATTCCCCTCTCTGAGGAAGAGCCTCACCTCCGGTAGCTCTAACTTAGTCTCTCCGAACGAGGGCTTAGTGTCTCTCTCAATGAGTTGGATGACCCGCCTTATGGACAGGTCTGCCCTCTGTGAATTGTGCCAATCCTCTTGAGTCATCCCTGAACCAGTTTCTTGTGCAAGGCAGGTGTAACTCAGGGGAATGGCGGAGGGGTCCACCGCTAGGGACTCTGCTAAGGCGGGGGGTTCCGGGGGGTATTCACAGGGCTCCAGTCTCACTGAGTGTCTTTGGCAGAGGGCAGTGAAGGTGTCCTCTGAGAGTACTTTGTGATTCCCGTCCAGCACACGTTGACGAAGCTCCTCGATCCTCTCTTTTTCCTGGAGGAAAGCATCGTCTTCTTGTGAGGGTTCCTGGGGGCACCTTGACAGCCCATCTGCATCTTGATTTGTATTACCAGGCCGATACTTTACTTCAAAACGGTACGTTGACAGAGCTGCTAACCAGCGGTGACCTGCTGCATCGAGTTTTGCAGAGGGCAACACATAGGTGAGAGGATTGTTGTCAGTAAGGACTGTGAATTCTGTACCATACAGATAATCATGGAACTTCTCACACACAGCCCACTTCAGTGCTAGGTATTCAATCTGGTGCGTCGTGTAGTTGCGTTCACTTTTCGATAGCCCTCGGCTAGCATATGCTATGGCCCTAAGTGTCCCTTCAGGCTCTTGGTAAATGGCTGCACCAAGGCCTTCTCCACAGGCGTCTGTGTGGAGAACGTAAGGGAGGTTAGGATTGGCGAAATCCTAACTTCAGATGCCTGTGAACTCACACTGGACCCCAACACGGCCCAGAGAGACCTCTCTCTGTCTGAGGACAACAGGAAGGTGACGGTGGTTGGAGCGGACCAGCCGTATCCGGATCACCCAGAGAGATTTGACTCCCAGCCCCAGGTGTTGGGTAGAGAGGCTCTGACTGGCCGCGGTTACTGGGAGGTAGAGAGGGAAGGATGGGTTATTATAGGAGTGACACACAGAGGAATCACAAGGAGAGGAGGGGTTCTTGTCAGCAGGCTTGGAGAAAACAACAAGTCCTGGGGTCTTCATTGTAATGATGCAGGTTACTCTGCCTGGTACGACGGTAGAGCATTAGCCCCCCCTCTCCCCCCCGCTGGCTCCACCAGAGTAGGAGTGTATCTGGACCGGCCTGCTGGCTCTCTGTCCTTCTACAGAGTGTCCCCAGGTGGAGGAGGGTCCTCAGACACACTGACACACCTCCACACCTTCTGGTCCTGGTCCTCCTTCACCCAGGAGGACCTCCTCCCTGGGGTGGGGGTATGGGGCCAGGCTCAGCGTCAGTGTCTCTGTGTAAGTTATAGACACACACAGGACCTCCTCCCGGGTGTCTGGGGATGGGTCCTCTCTGCGGTGGGGGTCCTACTGCCCCCCAGGTCATCAGGTCCCTCAGTGGGTCCTGGGGGGGCCCTGGCTCAGAGTCGCTGCTGGTGGTCGGCTCCTCAGCGTCTCTGTGTAAGTTATAGTCTCTCTCTCTCTCTCTCTCTCTCTCTCTCTCTCTCTCTCTCTCTCTCTCTCTCTCTCTCTCTCTCTCTCTCTCTCTCTCTCTCTCTCTCTCTCTCTCTCTCTCTCTCTCTCTCTCTCTCTCTCTCTCTCTCCCTCCCTTTCCCTCCCTCCCTCTCTCTCGACAAACTTGAATACATGCACGCATATATTAACACAAAAAAAACACGTACATATGAACACAAACACGCGTGCACACACAAACGCATATGGAAACACACACATGTATATATGAATGAACACACACACCCGTATATATGAACACACACACACACACACACACATGTACATATGAACACACACGCATGCGCGCACACACACGCATATATATACACTCAAATATACACACACATGCAAACACACACGTGCATATATAAACGCGCGCACAACTGCAGGCCCACACCACACACACATTTATAATCAGACATACAAGTACGCACACAAAGCCACACACATATATGAACACACACACACGCAGATATGAACACACACGCAGATATTAACACACAAACACGCACGCAGATATGAACACAAACACACAGAAATGCATATATAAACACACACGCAGGGACTAAACACACATGTATATATTGTAGCGGGCCTGTGGGTGTGGGGTTTCCACGCTACCAAGTTGAACAGACAAAATGACACGACAGAGCAGTCCCAGTGCAGAGTGGTTTATTCACCTCGCAAACCAAACCAGGGTGGGAAAAGGGTCGTCCACCTCTTTTATGATACAGTCCAACACTTTCCACCTATCGCTTTCCTTTAGGCCGTTCCGTGCTTCCAGGCGATCACACAGATCCTGCCTGTCCTGTCCTGTCCTGTCCTGTCCTGTCCTGTCCTGTGCTAGCCCTAGCGCCAGCTCTAGCTCTAGCTCCAGTTCCAACTCCCCCCCCACATGTCTGTTTGCTAGCCCTCTTAAGCCCAAGCACCGCTGGTTAACGATTCTCTGGCTTGCCTCGTTAACGAGAGGAAGTCCATGTAAGTGTAGCCCATGCTATTTCACGATATCTGCTAATATATGTATATGTCAATATATATGAATGTATATATTATAATAATATATATAATGTAGTGTGTATGGTGTATATCTATAATATCTATATATTTCCCAGTATATATTCCTGACGGCCCCTAACTGAAACGGTTCACTGGAGACCGTGTTTTGTTGACGCTCCCTAAAAGGGCAAAACATGCGACAGGCAGTAGCGTTATCGCAGCGCGACAGAATCGGCGGGCGCGGGAAAAGTGGTTCTCTGCTTAACGCGTAAGTGAAAGCGAACATAGACCTGAAGAGCATTGGCGGAGCCACGTGGTGGCCAGGGGTGGCCGTGGCCACCATTGGTCAAACTTCGGCCACCCCGCTGGCCACCCCTACGACCGCGGCAAAAAAATAATAATAATCTGAACGCTATTTTCGCATAGTTGTCGTTCCCTTAAGGACGCATTTTACTGCAACACAAAACAGGAGCTTCCAATGCGTGTGCGGGATCCCACATGGATGGATGCAACTCTAGAGGCTATCTAACACGTGTGGAGGAGGTTTCGGGCCACAGAATGTGAGGTAAGTACGTTTTTTATGTGTAGGCTCATTATTTTGAAAACGACAGTGTTGAAAGATTTTGCTTAAATAAGCAATGTAATTAAGCTCACTAGCGCTAGCATGCTAAGCGAAAACTATTAGTTTCAAAATCGCCATGTTGTGTGTCTAGATAAGGCTCTGAGAATAATACCCATGTAGTGATTCATTATAACTGTTGCCTCACAATTGTATCATAGAATGAAGATTTCTGTTTGTTTGTTTATTTGTTACAAAATGTATAATTGAGTGGCAAGCAGCAGTAGCATCAGTGTTTTGTTCCAAGATGAAATTATGTATGTTATCTTGCAAGCTGCCTGTGGGCATGATCTAAACCCCTATTCAATAATGTGGTTGATATATATCTGCTCTCTTCACCTGTCCGGCAGAATGAAAAGAAAAATTTCCTCATACTTTAGCAAAAAGCCCAGTAAGGAAACAAGGGACAGTGATGTGGTAAAACAGGACGAGAGTAAGAGGTTGAGAGTGAGGGAGAGAGAGACACTGAGAGGGAGGTGCAGCCTGAGAGTGTGACCGAGTCAGACTACTTCATCTCTCAAGGAAACAAACTTACAGGTACAACTCACTCGGGGCCCTCCCAAAACTGTAAGCCCTCCATGTGTTCAGAATTCTGTCTTCCACAGACAATATGTGTTATATGATATATTATTGTGCTTGATGTACTTAAAATACCTGTATAAAAACACTAAGATTTGCCATGATGACCGTTGATTTACCATGACAACTGTATGTTTCAGAGATTTAAAAGTGATGCTGCAACACAGCCCATGCCTAGCACTTCACAAGGTAAATAGTATGCCCATATTGTTACCCATTGTAAATAACATTTCACACTGCTTATAACCCTATCCTGGTGATGCCCGATGATAATTGGGCATCATCAACGCCTTGGGGGGGCGTTGTGAGCATCAAGTCTATTCCGGCCCTTAGAAAGCAACTTCAGTGTATTTTCATTGTGATAACCATTTTTCAACAGCTTTCATTGTAGGTGAAACTACTGAGACCGTCATCATGTAGCCACCTAACCAATTATGTCTGTGCACCAAAATAAGTTTATGGAGTCCTAGTCTGTTTGACCCCCACATTGCTGCTCGCAGCTATATTTTTATCTTGTGGTTACACTGACAGGTGTCATCAGACACCTGTCAGTGGGAGTTAGGAGTTGTGGGGTGCAGGCAGGCAGGTAGGACCCAGATGCAGAGTTGGAGGATTTGTTGGTGACGATAATCCAAGCTATGGATGGCTGGGAGAACATTCCCAGCAGGGAGGAGCAGGAGGCTGTGTTGGGGCGTACTTGCAGGGCTGTTGCGTCAAGGCCAGAGTTGGAGGACGCCTTACCCGAGTGGGCAGTCGAGCTGCTCAACCTTTTGGCCGGAGAGCTACATGCCACTGCCACCGGACTTTGGTGACCGGCCTAAGCCTCCACGCTCCTGCTCTCAGCCTCTGCCTCCGGTCCCCAGCTACCAGCCTCTGCCCCCGGTCCCCCGCTACCAGCCTCTGCCCCCGGTTCCCAGCTACCAGCCACTGCCCCCAGTCCCCAGCTACCAGCCTCTGCCCCCGGTCCCCAGCTACCAGCCTCCTCCCTTACGGGCAATCAGAGTGGGGGTGGTGAGTTTGGGGTACCACCCGGTTCCTCCTGGCACTCCAGCTCCCACACTGACTCCGGCCCCCGAGCCCTGTCCGGTTCCTGAGCCCACTCCTCGACTTCCAGAGGAGGATCGGCCTCTTCGCCTGTCTGAGGAGGTCCGCCCTCCGCTCCTGCCCGAGGGGGCCCGCCCCCCGCTCCTTCCAGAGGGGACCAGCCCTCTACCTTGCCTTCCTGAGGGGTCCCGCCTTCCAGAGGGGGTCCGCCCTCTACCTGGCCTTCCTCCAGAGGGGACCCGCCCTCTACCTGGCCTTCCTCCAGAGGGGACCCGCCCTCTACCTGGCCTTCCTCCAGAGGGGACCCGCCCTCTACCTGGCCTTCCTCCTGAGGGTACCCGCCCTCTACCTGGCCTTCCTCCTGAGGGGACCCGCCCTCTACCTGGCCTTCTTCCAGAGGGGGTCCGCCCTCTACCTGGCCTTCTTCCAGAGGGGACACGCCCACGTCGTCCCTTAAGGGGGGGGTACTGTCATGGTGTGTCATGTTTCGGTGTGTTTCCCTGTGTTTCCCTCCTGTGTTGATTACTGCTCCCTCCCCTAATGTGTATCAGCTGTTCCTCGTTGCGTTTGTTACTTAAGCCCTTGTCTTTCCTTTGTTCCTCGTGCTGTCATTTCGGTTTGTTGGTCCTGCGTCTTCTCAGTAGCCACCTGTATTCCCTTGCTCCTTGCTCCTTGCCTTAGCCTTTTGGCAGAAATAAAGTGCAGTTTTTCCCTAAACCGTCTGCATCTGTGTCCTACCTGCCTGCCTGCACCCCACAACTCCTAACAAGAAAATGTCCATTAAAAGAGCCAGTTCTAAGAAGAAAAAGTTTTTTGACTTTACTCTAAAGTCCACCTTACTGTCCGACTACATGATTATGAATAGAATAGGAATATAATAAAACAAACACCTTATACCATCATTAACAAACTGAATCCAAGGTACACCTTTTACTGTCATGGCAACACAAATAGAGTGAGATTGAGGTCTAGGGTTTGATAAAATGAGTTGTAATGTCGCTGTGATGCACGCAGACTGCCAAGGTTTAGTTCAGTGCTGAGTTAAATCAAGGCTGTATTGCAGCGCCTGTGTGACCGCTCTATTGGGAAACACGACCCACTTAAGTTCCCCTGTAGACACTCTGCTTTGATCAGAAAACTTAAACACTGGTTTGTACTTTGTGCAAAGTTTCATTTAAATGTCACCGCAGCACTAGTGCTATTCAAGAGCATGTAAAGAAATGCACTATTCAGGATGACCCAGAGAAGAAGATTAATCCTAATTGGAGTATATTATCCCATCAGCAGCCGGTTGTTATTAGTAGGTATTTCATTGAGGAGGAGGAGGAGGAAGAGTTGGTTGGTGAGGAAAGAGATGTTGTGAAGCTGGTGGTAAAAACAGAAACAGACCCCCCCATCAGTGCTTACGTTAATTTGTAAAGTGGGACGTCCCGGAGCGCAGAGGGGGGGTGGATCCGGTGACTCAAAACGGGAGTTGATAACGGAATAGACTGCCTACGCAGCTTCTTTGACTAAAACAACCTAAACAACGCTGTGTGTACATCAGGGCAATGTTTATTTTAATTACAGAACATTTAACACTATACTGCATGGGTTGGAAATGTGAAAATAAAGAATACACAGCAACAATCGTTTTCACAAGCAGCAATTATCCATCAGACTACTAAATGAACCAGGATCAATGGATTGCTGCGTGTGCGCCGCGGTGCACCTGCTACGACATGCACACTGCCGTGCACGGACAGTAATGTGCATGCTGCGGTGTACGGACCCGGACTGCAAGGTGCGCGCCTCAGCTTGTGTTTTGCGTTAAACTGCGTTGTTTTGACAGTGTGGATTAGAAAATAATCCAGTATTTTACCGTTAATATCAATCTAAATTAATCCACTGTCAAATATGGACCTTGTTAAAACACAAACTTGAGATTTTACTTGCGCACAGCAGATCAATACTGGTCCTCTGATGTGGAAATTGTGGTGGAACTGTTTGACCATTGAGTGAAACTGACCTGAGAGTTTCCAGTGTACAGTGTGGACTCCCCAGTCCAGCAGAGAGCAGCTTCACTCCTGAATCCTGCAGATCATTGATACTCAGGTCTAGCTCTCTCAGACTAGAGGAGTTGGAGCTGAGAACTGAGGCCAGAGCTTCACAGCATCCCTCTGACAGACAACAGCCATTGAGCCTTCACACACAATAAACAGAACACGTTAAAGTAACTTAGATCTTTTACTTTTAACATAAGGACTTGTGCTGAAAATCTTTAATTAGAGATGCTTTATTAATTTAACAAATATATACATTAGATCCTTATGTTTATTCAATATTGGAGTTTTTTGTAGTGTTTGAGACTCGTATAGTATAGTAATTAGACTTTTTATTGAAGTATCATGTATTTTTTGTATTGTAATACATGCTATAGTTCATCTACAGAGATGTTTTGTTTATTAGGGTTAGAACCAGCGGCGGTTACAAGGGGAGGGGGCTAGCGGGGGCTTAAGCTCCCCCTGAAAAAGGCTAAGCCCCCTCCAAGCCGCCCCTCCCAAAACCCCAAATAATTTTGTTAGGACAAATATTTAATTTTATTTAAAAATGTTTTTTATAATAATGTGGCGAGAAGCACAAGAAGGACCAGACAGGAACCCATGTTATAAGAGTCTGCAACTCTCGTGTCCCATTATCCACACCACCCTGAGAAAGACTTTATGTAAACACACACACACACACACACCTGAAACACACATCCTATCGCCCACAACCACGACTGCCTCGGGGCCGCCGACCCCCGCAATCATAATTATTTGGTGCTGCTACTGGTTACAACTAATAAGTAAATGTTTAAACATCATTTAGCTGGGCGATCTCTCTACAAAGGATTAAGTACTCTCCTCCTTTGTCTCATCCCTCTCTCTCCTTTTACCTGCTCACTCGTGACCTCTCACCCTTCCCCCAGATGACCCGGACGTCTCTGTATCAACGCATCCTAATGGTTAAACCAAAACAGTGTCCATATAGCCAAACGTAGTGAACAAGGTTAAAATGTTTTAAAATAATGGGTTACCTTTTATTAATAATAAACGTATATTTATGAATCTATGCGTATCAATAATTACTTATTTATACATATAGCTACTGTGGAGGGGTTGAGAGAGAGAGAAGGAAGACGCTCTCTGCGAGCCAGAGAGAGCGTCGATAGACCACGAGACGGACTGAACGAACATTCAACCTTGTCCATTTGTTCCCGTGACATTGTGTTTATTTGCCACAACTGGAAATAAACAGGAGTTTCATTCATTTTGTGGAAAGAACTGTGTCCTGACTCCTCTGAACCCGTTACAGCTACATATTTAAATACAGCTGTATTTAACTATTATTAAAAAATATTATATTTCTATATTTATATTTATATTTTTGAGTTTGACTTTTCAACCTTGTTACACAATATAACTTTGTGTATATTGTAGGGGTGAAACGGATCAGTGTGTCCACGGTTCGGTTCAGATAACCGTTTTGGGCCTCGGTTTCGGATACGGTTCGGATTAGGATCATGTCCGTGGTAGTAAAAAGGCGGACTTTTTTTTTGACGGAGGGTTTGGGGGAGAAACACAAAAATGAATGAGACCCACAGGCTATTTGCAATGTGTTAATTGACTGCAATCAGACAACTTGCAAGGCTTTTTTGTGCAATAAATGTTCCCCTAAATGCATTTGAAAACATGGTGCACTGACACATGTAAGGGATAACGGCCGACGAGGCTTAGAACTCTGGCGACGAGCGCAGCATGAAGCCAGAGTTGCCTCTACCTGTCCATTATTTCCATCGAACCGGTTGACCTCGAAGGCCGTTATCCCGCTTATCACCCGTTTGTATTTATCTCCCGTATATTTAGAATATAATTTTATCAATTACTTTCTTTAAATTTAGGAATCGTGCGCATGAACTTCAGAAAACAACCTACTACAGCTACCTCATTGGCTCGGGCAGTACTGGAGAGAATGCATTCCGCTGGGTCCTAAACACCCTTTTGTATCGGACGTAGGCTACAGTAGGCAAAATACGCTACATAAGGCAATGCCTTCATGAAACCGAAATCCGCGGATCTCCAGAATGCTCCGAACTGTGGTAAACGAACCGAACGGATTCGGATACAATTCGAATCCGCTGCAGGCCTAGTATATTGAGATACATGTTATATAAGATAACATTGAAAGATGTTTTCTATGTTATCATAACTTTTATATTCTACTATAAGGTATATTGTGTGTGAATTGTGATACATGTTATCAGTGAACCTACAGAGACGTTTGGGAGGCTTTGAACACTGGCTCAGAAGACCCTCCTCTGAAGCAGAGTATTTCTTCATGTCAAACACGTCCAGCTCCTCTTCTGATGTCAGTAGGATGAAGGCCAGAGCTGACAGTTGAGCAGGAGAGAGAGATTTTCCGGAGAGTCTTCCTGATGTCGGGTACTGTTGGATCTCCTTCACTAGAGAACGGTCATTCAGCTCATTCAGACAGTGGAACAGATTGATTATTTTCTCTGTAGAGAGATCTCCACCTATCTTCTCCTTGATGTAAGAGCCCATTTCCTCACTGGTCTTTGAGCTACTTACTGTCTTTCCCAGCAGACATTTTAGGACAATCTGATTGGTCTCCAGAGAGAGGCCCAGGAGGAAGCGGAGGAACAAGTTCAGGTGTCCGTTCTCACTCTTTAAGGCCTTGTCCACAGCATTCTGGTAGAGATTAACATTTCCTTTGTTTCTAAGAAAGATGTACCACAGGGATTGTGGTTGTCCTGAGAGCAGATTGACCCCAGTGTCAATGAATGACATAAAGACATAAAGGGCAGCCAGAAACTCCTGGAAGCTCAGGTGGACAAAGCAGAACACATTGTCCTGGTACAGCCCACACTCCTCTTTAAAGATCTGGGTGAACACTCCTGAGTACAGTGAGGCTGCTCTGATATCGATGTCACACTCTGCCAGGTCTGCCTCATAGAAGATCAGGTGGCCTTTCTCCAGCTTGTTAAAAGCCAGTTTTCCCAGAGAAACAATGATCTTCCTGCTCTGTGAACTCCAGTGTGGATCTGTTTCAGCTATTGAACGATACTGCCTGTCCCCCTGTATGGACTGAACCCTCAGGAAGTGGCTGTACATCTGAGTCATGGTCTTGGGCATCTCTTCTCCTAGCTGGGATGTTTTGAAGAAGTCTTCCAGAACTGTAGCAATGATCCAACAGAAGACTGGGATATGACACATGATGTGGAGGCTTCGTGATTTCTTGATGTGGGAGATGATTGCGTTGGCCATTGTCTCCTCTGTGAATCTCTTCCTGAAGTACTCCTCCTTCTGTGGGTCGGTGAACCCTCTCACCTCGGTCACCATATCAACACACTCAGCAGGGATCCGATTGGCTGCCGCAGGGCGTGTGGTTATCCAGATGCGAGCGGAGGGAAGCAGGTTGCCCCTGATGAGGTTTATCAGCAGCACGTCCACCGTGGTGGACTTTGTGACATCAGTCCAGATCGGGTTGTTCTGGAAGTCCAATGGAAGTCGACACTCATCCAGTCCATCAAAGATGAAGACAACTTGGAACGGGTCATATCGGTAGATTTCTGCTTCTTTGGTCTCAATAAAGAAATGATGAAGAAGTCCCACCAAGCTAAATTCTTCCCCTTTTAGTAAATTCAGGTCTCTGAAAGTGAAGAGAAACGTGAGGTATATGTCTTGGTTGGCTTTGTCTTCAGCCCAGTCCAGATTGAACTTGTGTGTTAAGATGGATTTACCAATGCCAGCCACTCCAGTTGTCATTATTGTCCTGATTGGTTTATAATTTCGAGGTAAGGGTTTGAAGACGTCTCCACATTTTATTGGTGTTTCCTCTTTGACTGGTTTCCTTGAAGCGGTTTCAATCAGTCTGACCTCATGTTCCTTGTTGACCTCTCCACTGCCTCTCTTTGTGATTAAGATCTCTGTGTAAACCTCATTCAGAGGTGTTGATTGTCCTGCGTTAGCGATTCTTCCCTCAAACACACACCGGAACTTCAAATGAGACTTGATTTTACGTCGGCACTTGACAGCAGCAGATTCTGAATGAAAAGAACAACAGAAGACATCAGTTAGTGTATGGTGACAGTTTGAACATGTTAATATTTCCTCTTAAATTATCAACTTCATAATATTTAGTGGCTTCATAACTTGTGGTCAGAGAAGCTGGTTGTGATAAATGTTCACGACAATTTCGTTTTTCCTCAGCAATATGATTGGCTGTGACATGCGTAGGAGGGGGTAAGATCAGCAGTGAGGAGACCCAGGTAGGAGGGGGTAAGAACAGCAGCACAACGGGGATACGAGGGGAACCCATGGTCGGGGGTCATTGCAGCGAGCAGGCCAGTGGGCACATGTGTTTTGAGGAGATTTGAATCTTGTCTCTTTCAGTTCAGTTCAGAGCCCTAGTACCCACGGTGCGGAGAGCCCTAGTACCCACGGTGCGGAGAGCCCTAGTACCCACGATGCTGACAGCCCTAGCACCCACGGTGCTGACAGCCCTAGCACCCACAGTGCTGACAGCCCTAGCACCAATGCTGTTCATTGTAACGAGCCATTGTAACGAGGTGATACCCCCACTATAACCCTACATATCTGGATAAGATAAATTAACCTGACACCCCCACAATAACCCTACATATCTGGATCAAACCATTTAACCTGATACACGGAAATAACCCTACATATCTGGATTAAACCGTTTAACCTGATACACGGAAATAACCCTACATATCTGGATCAAACCGTTTAACCTGATACCCCCACTTAAACCCTACATATCTGGATCAAACCATTAAACCTAATACCCCAACTACAACCCTAAATATCTGGATCAAACCATTTAACCCCAAAGTGGAAAGATTGTCTCCACATTGAAGTTTGAAATGCATAAGTCTCACATTGGGCCCTATCTTGCACCCAGCGCAATTGACTTTCTACACCAACGCATGTATCGTTGCTAGTTTGCACCCGGCGCTAAGCTGATTTCCCCCCGCAGCAAACTCTCGCGACTAAACTTGCGCCCTGAGAGGCGTGTCGGCGAAAAGCAGAGGCGTGTTTTGGCACAAATGATACATGGTGCTATCTTACAGATCGATTAAGCAGTTGCGCAACTGCCTGAAAGAATTATGCCCTAGCGTGCCCTAGTCACAGCGCAGTTGGTGTTGCTATTTTTACGTGCCTAGGGAGGTCGGAACTGTAACATAAGCTTACACACACGTAGGCTATACACAGCACAAACATGCAAACAATTAGCCTAATTTAAATATCATGATGTCATGGATTGTTCATATGTGTGAAACTGCATAGAAATAGCAAGTCGATTGTGGGAAAAAAGAAAAATCCATAGGGGCTGCATGAATGAATACTGTAGTGGGCTATGCCATGCATTAAAATAATAATAATGATAATAATAATAATAACCTCATATCCTCCATGCTCTGTTAAGATTTGGTAAATTCTCCGGGTATAAACTGAACTTTAGTAAAAGTGAATGCTACCCTGTTAACAACTTGGCTCTTCAAATTCAGGAGAATGTTTTACCGTTTAAAACATCTAGAAACGGCTTTAAATATCTGGGCATTAACATAACTAGAGATATGAAAAACCTCTATCGGGAAAATTTTGCTCCTCTACTTGATAAAGTCAAATTAGATCTAAAGAAATGGAGAACACTCCACTTGTCCTTGGCAGGTAAAGTGAATTGCATCAAGATGAGTGTGCTCCCCAAATTCCTCTACCTGTTTCAATGTATCCCACTTTACCTTCCTAGGTCTTTCTTTAAAGGTATTGATAACGCTCTTATTTCTTTTATTTGGAATGGCAAGAACCCTAGGGTACGTTTAGAGCTTCTACAGAGGCCTAAATTACAGGGAGGCCTAGCTCTTCCTAATCTGTTCTACTACTACTGGGCTGCAAATGTTCAAAAAATAATGTTTTGGCTTCATACTCCAGATACAGACTGGTGCCACTATGAGGCTACATCATGCATCTCTACATCTCTCACGGCTCTGGTCACTTCCAGTCTCCCCGTTTCTATGTCCCAGTTCACAAACAACCCAATTGTCATCAACACTTTGAAGATCTGGTTTCAATTGAGACGGTACTTTGGTTTCAAACTAATTCTTAGCTTAAGCCCTATATGCAATAACCACCTCTTCCCCCCAGCTAAAATAGACGCTACATTCTCTTTTTGGCGAAGACAAGGCATTTCTAAATTTAAAGATATGTACATAAATTGTGTATTTGCCAGCTTTAACGACTTATCACAAAAATTTGGCCTTCCTCGATCTAGCCTATTTCGATATTTTCAAGCACGCCACTTCCTTATGAGCCATGACCCCAACTTTCCAATACTCTCTTCAATGTCTGGCTTAGATGATATGCTAGAATCCCTGTTTAATTCAAAAAGGCTAATTTCTAGAATATATGATTGTATAGCTTCTCTTAAAACCATAACCATCGCAAAGATAAGGGCGGACTGGGCAGATGAATTGGGGGAAGACATGGAAGATGACATGTGGAACTGTGCTTTACAAAGAGTGAATGACAGCACTTCTTGTGCAAAATTAAATATAATACAATTTAAAGTTCTACACCGGACTCACTTTTCCAAAGCAAGATTAGCTAAAATATATCCTAATTCAGATGCTAGTTGTAACAGATGCCATCACACCCCTGCCAACTTAACCCATATGTTTTGGTCATGCCCTGCTCTGGTCACTTACTGGTCTATGATCTTTAAAACAATATCTGAGGCGCTCAATACTGATTTCCAACCGAATGCAGCAGTAGCTATATTTGGTATCACAGACCGAAGACATTCTATAGTAAGGAAAAGTTATAAAAACATTTTGGCCTTTGTGACTCTGCTTGCACGCAGAAGAATATTATTACATTGGAAATCAAAAAAAAAAACCAAAGCGTCTTTGTGGATGTGTGACCTGATGCACTTTATACAATTAGAGAAAATTAAATACTCACTTAGGGGGTCAAGGGACAAATTCTACTCCACCTGGGATCCGGTTTTGAATTACATAGGGAAACTCAAAACTATACCTGATACCCCATAGCAATATTTCTTGCACTAGGACCCTATAACATGTACTGTACAGCTTTTTTTATTTTTTATTATTATTTTTATTTATTTATTTTTTTTATTATTATTTTTTTTATTTTTTATTTTTTTTATTTTTTTGCTATTCTAGGTGTGTGTACTACATGTTCAAGTGGGTGGGGTGGGATGTTGTTTGTATGTGTATGTAAAAAAAAATAATAAAAAAAGATATGTTTGTTAAAACGTACGCTCAGTGTATTCTGTGTTCATATACATTTCCAAATAAAAAAATTATCAAAAATAAATAAATAATAATAATAATAATAATAATAATAATAACAATAACAATTAAAGCTGCAAGCAGCTGTAGCACCCGTGGTCTTAGCCGGAAGGGGCAGATAGGATGCTAGCATCACTCTAGGTCCTTAAAGAAGTTAAACACTAATGACTCACGAAGGGAGTTGGTGTTGGTTGAATAGATGAGATATTTTAATGCCTTTCATCATAAACATTTACGTTTGGTACAAAATAAAGCTTTTGAAAATAACAAACAAACAAACAAAATCAAAAGAATAAGTCCTTTGTAGCTGGATTCCCCAGCTACAGTACTCCTTGGGAAGGAGTTGTTCGGTCGAGGAATGTCGAGTTCAAGGGGGGGATATCCGGATATGTGTGTTTCTCTCTTACTACTACCCGGGTAGGTTAGTGTGTATCTATTTCTATGTCTTATCTGTTATGAATGGATCTTCACAAGGGTCTTCTATGGTGGTGTTCACGGCTGGCCACGCCGTATCCACACCATCCACACCATCCACAGTTCTATTGGGTAAAGCTCGCCATCGTAGATGCAATCTTTGATCAAACATAAAAACCAACCTGCACAAATAGTGCAGAATTTTAAGTTATCTGGTACTATTCTATATCAAACATGGGATTTGACACATCTATATTACAATGTATAACCAAAAACCAAGGTTATATTTATAAATAGAATGAAATGAATTGTCACCTATTAGAACAATTAGTATTTAAAGCACAAAGAATGAAATACTAATCTTGAATTACAATATGTCACAGTATTTAATCAAACAATTGATTATTTATCTTTTTAAACCATGTTTCTAACTTAACATTTGTAATTTAAATTATTTGTATACATATTTATGTTTTAACCATTAAATTGAATGAAATTATTCTTAAACTTATCTAACAAGTGCACTACAGTCAATGAAATGAATTCAATCACACTTAAAGTGGGTTAAGTATGCAAAACAATGTCCTTCGATAACATCAAAATAAACGCATTGCTCCTTTAAGGTTTCATCATCATGTCTGAGCTGCTCTACTAAGATGCGTCCTTAGCATAGTGCATGACCTTCGCTAGTATTAGCATACAATTAGCCTGGTATGAACGATTAACAGCTAGCGCTTAACATGTAGCTAACGATTAGCGATTGCATTAGCAATTCATTAAACACATTTTAAAATGACACCATGAACACAAAAGTATAAATAAAAAGGTATCTGAACTCAAACAGCATTTATAGTTATTTTGTTCTATTTAGTACTAAGCAACAATACATGTGGCATGTGCAACACTCACCGGAGATTCAAGTGAACAATATAATTCACGGCAGTTTCCTGTATTTTCAATGATCAGATCCTAATAAAACAACACCTTATTAATACCATGGAAATATTAATGACTGAATTAATCAAGGTAGAAATATTAATTTATGGCGTTTTATACCGGGAGATTCTCTGTTGTGCTCAATACCTGGCTGTTTCCCAATGTCAAGGAAGCATGCTCAACGGCCGCCCTTTTAAGGACGCTACGTCATAGAACGCCGACAAGCACTGTTCCAATGTTGAGGACACTCGAAAGCCGCGCCATTTTTGCGTCCTTTGTTTTTGAGAATTCCGAGATTTTTCAAGGATGCATCGCTGCATCCTAGACGAGCCAGAACTACCCACAATCCTCTGCGTTCACTGGGCGGGTTTTTGAAAATGGCAGAGCAGTACACATTCAAATGAAGTGAAGTTATATTAGTTTTCAGAAATATTTTGTGCCGTATTGCTTTTTATAGATTCATCATGTTAATGCAAATAATCAAGCCTAAAGACCTGTGCCACTTTTCAAACGTTTTTGCAACTTCAAATCAAAATCAAATCAAATTTATTGTCATTTTGTTGATTGAACAACAAAACGAGAAGGCGTTTCTCACGGATCAAGATCAAGTACACATACATTTCAAACAAACGTCCCAATGATGAATAAATAAATAAATAATAAATAAAGTCCAGTGAGAAGATCTGGGACGCTGGTGCATTGAGCATCCTGACAGCTTGAGGCAGGAAGCAGTTCTGCAGCCTGGTGGTGGAGCATCTTAAGCTGCGATAGCGCTTCTTGGAGGGTAGGAGCTGAAAGAAGCTGTTCAGTTACTTTGTTTACGTCCACCCCGTCTCTGCTGCTTCCTCCTCCGGGCAGTTGCGGGCACAGTGTCCGTTAGTATCCTGTGTTTGCGTAGTATGTCCAGATGCCAGTGATGTTACTCGCTTGCAATGTCCTAATGTTTAATATTTTTTCCCTGTCATAAACTATGTTCGTAGGACGTCCCACACTCAAACATTCAATCTCTATCTCACAGATCTCAAGAGGGGCCGCTGCGACTGCACGCGCCGCCCTGGCAACGAGCTTACTTCCTCGTCTCCTATCCTGTTCCTAATTCCTCCTCTCGATCCTCTTTTCCTCCGTATTGTCTTCTTTATCAGAGTTGTTGGTATGAAATCCAGTTGTTCAGGTGATAAATCAACTGTCTGGCAAGCGAGTTGAAGCTCCAGAAGGTCCGCTCTAGCGTAAGTGCGTCTCGGTGGATTTGGATACGTGGTGACCCCAGCAGAGAATAAACCTCCATAACTTGATGTAGAATGGCTTTTGAATTCCTCCAACACAGATTTGACAGTATCCATAAGTCATAAGAATATTGTCACGATTTAAACTCGACAAAAATGTGAAAAATGTAAATTAAATATGTAATAAAGTAGCCTTTCAATCACGAGTCGCTCAAACAGAGGAGCGCCCCGCATCTCGTTGTAACTTAATGATGCGTTGCTATATTTTGCAAGGACGTAGCTGGTGTTAAACACCAGTCACCAATGTCAATTTACTCGCTCACAAGATTACATTATTTATGTATACCTATTTATGTTTGTGTTGAATCGTTTTTTTTAGGGTCAGCCCAGCAAACGGAGGCTTTTGTGCGCCTTAGGGTGGCGCAAAAACATTTGTTTACCGGTGGAAGGGAAAATACGACTATCCAATGTTGTAAAATGAATGCACAACCGATCATTTGTAATTTTGAATGAACGTATATAATTGTATTTTATATGATATACTTATGTGTTCAAAGCACTGGTAGATTGTAGGCATATATGAATGAACGAATCAGATCCGTTAAATAATATATCCAAATAAATACATGTTTATCATCTCTTTCTTTGTCTTTTCCCCCCTGCATAATAGTAATCAACCGTACTGTAAATGTGATGCATGAATTAAGTTCTCAGACAATTTCACTTAGTTTTATAAAAATGTAATGGATTTTCCTTTTAATAAAGACGATTCGATCAACTGCAACAAAGCTTTTGTGACTTCCCCAAAGAGGCTCCATGCGAAGGAGACATGACCGCATTCATAACAGACAAAAGTCAAATAAATATCGATCAGCTTGATTGCTGCCATGTTTTATTCATAAGCGCACATGTGTTTACAAGCGGACACGCAGTATTAAAAAGCGGAAGCGCTTCCACACTACCAAGTCGTTCCCAAAGTCTGACGTTACAAACGCTAGGAAGCACTCGAGCTAGCACTCTAGTCTCATCTCCATAGGACGCGACTAGCAAGGACGCGTCCTAGCAAGGCTGCAGCCTTCACTTTGGGAAACAGCCCCTCTCTAACGTCTTTCCAGTGTTACGGTTCAAGGTGACCCCCTCGAAACGGGGTGCTCACGTGCAATTTCCTGTTACTGGAATCATGTTGAGCGCGCCCTACTGGAGAACTCATGCAATTTCATCTTTAAATAATCATGGGTTTAGTAGCCCTATATTCCATATGGGTTACACAGCATTTTACGGGTGCCAAGCCTAAAGCCAACCAATAAGGCCCTGTCAGACCATTAAGACCCTAACAGACCATTAAGCTGCTTTCACACTGCCGCGCGGCAGCTCGCCGCCTCCATTAATTTCAATGAGGGAAGGGCGGCAGAGGGGAGGCGGTTACAAAAGCGGCTGTAGTCCAGGAAGCGGTTGCTGCCCACGTGAACGCGCACAGATCTTGCCCTACCGCTCAGCTTTCCCTGTGTTGAAACTTTCAGCGGCAGCAGCAACAGCAGCAGCAGCCGCTTTTGAAAGCGCCTTGCCCTTCACACCGCCGCGCTGTACCCTCCGGCAGCGAGGCGGTCATAAGGGCGGTTGCCACGTGGCGGTGTACAAGCACCCTAAAGACCCTGACGTTGGGCTGGGCGAGATGGACCAAAACTCATATCTCAATGTTTTTTGTTCGAATGGCGATATGCAATATTATAACTATATTTTGAGCAAAACTGGTAAAATGTGTAGTTTTAACTCCACGCCACAAATATTCACCATCAACCATTTATTTAGGTTCATTTTTTAGTTTTATGCTCAACAAGGCACAGCTGTACTTTAACAACAGACATGTAAGGGATAATGTATAGAAGGCCGGTCATTATCGGGAAAATAAGCCCCGACAGGGCGAACAGGGCTTCGCCCTGAAGGGGCTTATTTTCGATAATGACGGCGACGTTCCATACATTATCCCGAATATTACACGGATACTTGCCTCAACGAAAAAATAACTTCATGGTGTGTCTTTTTACAATTTATTAGTAACCAGCATTCGTAGTGTTGATCAGCAGAGAAGTAGTCCACCAAAGACGGTGACGTCGCTTAGCAACCGAAGACGCTTGGGTTGACAAGTTACCGGACTAATGCAAAAAATCTTTTGTTTTCCTTGACAGCGGTCAATTATAATTAGCAACGCTGAATTATCAAATATAATTTATTATTAATTAAAAATCCGAGAGCAGGTAAGGTGCAACACTAACCATCTCGTAGTTGGAGGCAAGAGAGTATACGAGATAAAAATAAAGCACATTAGTTTGAATGTCTTTAGCTTGTGTGTGCCCACACACACATAAAACACATATATTACACACAACCAGACTCGTTCATTACTTCACTAAACTCAAGGGCGTAGGTTTGGTCTGAGCTTTGGTAGGGACAGTACCCAGACACCCGCGCGCGCGCGCGCACACACACACACACACACACACACACACACACACACACACACACACACACACACACACACACACACACACACACACACACACACACACACACACACACACACACACACACACACACACACACACACACACTAAATGAAATAACGTATGATGCGCAACTGACTTTAACTTTGTTTGATGCATTATCTGCTGATGCATATGCCTAGAGTAAAATATTTAGCATAATTGTACACATCTGCTTGGTAAGCAAAGACAAAGATTCCGTCTACCTATTAAATTGTAAAACAGTTTTTATATATTTTATATGCCAAATATGCCCGTCTTATGCGCAGCTTCTCCCGTCATGGTCCACTCGTTTACACCGCCCGAGGTAAATTGCCGGCTCGAGCAAGCACCCCAATTTACCCTCCTTGACCCTACACACATTGGCGGTTTCATTTTAATGAAAATGTGATTAGACGCTCCACGTGGGGGGTAGGGGGGAGGGGGGGGGCTTGAGTAGAGGTGTTGCTGCATTGTCTAGACAGAGACAACGCAGCAATATCAACATGAGTAGTTCTAGCTGGAGAAGGGCATGTGTTCATTCTATTGAAGTCTACGCAATATTATTGTATTGCCTACTATTTTTGTTTTTATAATTTCCATTTCACAATTTTCCTCAAATTCATGCGCTGAACAGTGACCTGGTTGTGCGTGCGTGCGTGTGTCTGTTGGGTTATCTGGATTATACAGGATGTAGCAAGCAAGTGATAACCAGATAAGATAGTGAAAGCGCGAGCTGCTGACCATCATGGGAGAGAAGGTGATGCAGGCGCATTAAACGAAGACAGGGAGAGATGATGCGATATACGAGAAAAGCGCAGAGGAACTTTCCTTACGAGAAGCTGCGACTGAACTGGCTGGGCAGTGCAAAAAAGGAAGACGTATGTTGGGAGGCGGTACCGAAGTGGGAAGTTAACCCTTTGTGTACCGCATGAGGCGTTTTTTTTTCGTTTCAACCTGAATATTGGTGGCGAATATTTCAGTCGTCATTTGACATTGGTTGGGACACGTCCCCTGGTCCATGCACACACACACACACACACACACACACACACACACACACACACACACACACACACACACACACACACACACACACACACACACACACACACACACACCGATATGCGTAAGATACTTTCTCGTGCGCACCAGATACTTTCTCGTGAGCACCAGATACTTTCTCGTGCTCACGAGAAACATTCAAAAAAATTTTTTTACCCCATGTCCCTTTACGGGTTCCGTACTCTCTACCACCGTGTCCGCCATGTTTTTGTTCAAAGTTTGTTGTGATGCGTAACGTGGATGGGAGAAAACTATGTACATATAAGGGGCGGGGCGGGATCCGTACTCTCTACCACCGTGTCCGCCATGTTTTTGTTCAAAGTTTGTTGTGATGCGTAACGTGGGTGGGAGAAAACTACGTACAGATAAGGTTCGGCTGCGGGATTGAGCAGCTGAACATGGCTTGTAGGCTCAGAGAGCAGCTTTCGGCCTTATAAAATAGCGCTCGCAAGGCAACATCAAAATAATATATACTGGTATGGCAATATTGTCTCAACTACATATCTCTTTCAAAAATATACAGGTGTTACGGCCCATGATAGGCGCTGAACAAGAATTAATGGACCAAGCGACGGTATTACCAAAAGCAGGGGTGTTTATTATCAACCCGTCAATTAATCTGAGGAAGGCCAAAAAGGGCCAACAATCATGATCCCAACGCAGGGGATGATAAAGGTGAAACCACGGAAGGCGGTGGCGAAGCCAGGAGCCGGTTGCACGATCCTTCGGGTTATAGGAGGTGGAAGAGAGAGAATGGCTACCGCAGATGGATCTCCTTAAGTAGGGAGGTATCAGGTGCCTGCAATCACTCGTTAGCCTGCGACCACAGGGAGAAAGGGTGAAACAGAAATACCTGCCACAGCAGGGGGTGCCAAAAATGAATACCAACTTAATATAAATGAGGGTTCGTAACACAGGTAAGAATTTTACTAGGTATATCGTCCAGCCCCACCCTGACGCAGACCATGAAGACCCTGACAGACCATTAAGACTGCGACGCAGACCATTAAGACCCTGACAAACACAATTAATAGCGGTTTTGTTTGCATACGGTTGACAACGCTTGAATAGCATCAGCTTTGATCTGTTGATGGGCGAACTGTTGAAAATGTCACTTTAGGGCCCCCTACAGTCCTATTTTGATTAAATTTAGCCTGATTAACCTTGACCTATGCTTCTTTAAATACACCAAGTTCGGTGATGATTGACTCAAGTAAACCCCGCCTTTAGTCACTTATCATTGATTGGGCTAATTGACGTCCGCCATTTTGTTACAGGTTCTGTGTTTCCTAGGCACATTTGCTCAACATGAGGAGGTACAAATGTCTACAAGATTTCATGACTGTAGAAGAAAAATGTCAGAGAATATGTCCATTCAAAGTCTGCATATTCAGTTAATGGATATAGTTCCCTATCGCCCCATCTGGGTACAATTTGGAGAGGTTGCATTTTCAGTTACCTGTTTTACCGCTCCCAATAGCCCGACATGGATACAATTTGGCGGGGTTCATCATGACCCATGTTCCTTTGACTACATCAAGTTTGATGAGGATTGGTTTAAGTTAACCTTGCCTTTTGGCATTAAGTTCATTTTGAACGATTTTGAGCCTCTAGCAGCCATGTTGTTTTGTCTATCAACTTAATTTTACTCGAGCAGTTGGAACTTTGGTCTCCAACAGCCACTAAGTTGGTCCCGCTCAAATCAAACATTCCTTCTATGAACTGTGGTGATTTGAGTCACAGGCCATGCCCATTCCGATGCCACGCCCTAATTGAAAATATGTTGACCCTGTCATGTTCAAAATTTGATTCTGAACAACTTTTGTATTGGACTCAAGATCATAGGAGTCCAATTTGATGTTGATATAAGCATTTCAGTCTTTATGCGTTTTAAACCACAACCTTTTTAGAAGTCAATGGCAACTGGGCGCTTTAGTTTTTTCATTGCACAGACTTCGCTTAATGTCAGATTGAAGACATTGGTCCATTATAGATGATAGGTGCTAAAATAATTTTTTATAAGTGAAAAAACCTAGAATCCTTAAGGAATTTAGTCATAGGTTCTTGAGGCATATTTGTTCACCATGAGGATATGCATGTGTTAACAAAGTATCATGACTCTAAGTCAAAGCGGTTATTAGTTATGTTTGTTCAAAGTTTGCATTTTTGGACTGTTGCTATAGCTCCACCTTTGGGCCAATCAGTGTAATATTTATTCTCTCAATCATCAGACAGATCCCGCCCTGCAGAGCGGGTTTTATAAAAAGACAAAGACAATCCACACACAGGCAGGTCAAGTTCCACCTTCTGACGATGTACCACTCAACAAAAATATATATTTTGTTTTACCCCTTTAGAAAAGGGTGTGAGGGGTTACAGTGCGGGTTACCAAACTATAAAAAGTATCCTGTCAAACTAGCAAAAACACCATTGAGCCAAGGAATACAGCAGCACTAAGTAAAACCCCTACTTCTCAAAAAAAGTAAGGCGTATTCCACACAAATGCAATCCCGAGTGGATGATAATGAATCACTGGATCCCAGTGGATTAAAGGACAAAGAAGCTCACCTCTTGTTGAAACAAAGCTGGCAGAGATTGTTTCTTTAAAAAGTAGATTAATGGTAACAACTCACCCACACCAGCAGGAGAAGACATCAGACCCAGGGTGGACCATAAGTGTTCGTCCCTCTTCTTCATACTATCAATCATCGCTTGACTTGCTTTCTCCCCTTACGAATCACCATGTCGATCAGACAAGTGTGACGCCCCGCTCTGTTCATTGAGCGCTAGGCCTATTCCTCCCTCTGCCTGTAGGGTATAGGAATAGGCTTGTATGCTGTTTATGTGTTGTACTGCTCTCTTTGGCCTGTAGGAGGAGCTTGAGTGTTGCCGGTGTAACGAGGGAATTGCACGCAGCCGTGTTCTGGCTGCCGGGGATAAAGGCAGTGTCCTGTGGCCCAATGCTCTCTCTCTCTAGACGCGGTTTGACGGCTGGACGCAGCGGTCGCATTGTGTTCTCTGCGCCCGTGTGTATTTCATTGAAACTGCCTGTCAATAAATACCGTTATTGTATTGAGCGTTACCCGACGGTGTCTGTCTCCCTATGTTCGACGCCTTTGAGCCGAGGCGTTCGTGACATTTGGGGGCTCGTCCGGGATCAGAAGATCCGGTAACTGTCTGCTTTAAGCAGTGTTTAAGGCCCATGTTGGCTGTGATAGCGACGTGCGGTAACTTAGACTAGGCTACTTGGAGTTCCACGGCCTGTTGTGGCATGGGGTGAGTAGGTCTGGTGCTAACTGGCGGGTTTTTGTGAATGAAACTGTAGTAGTGGGCGTGGTTTGAGCCTGCTGTGTACTCGCCTGGTTGTTAGGGGAGATCTGCGCTGTCAAGCGGTAACGTTAATTTAGGCACGATTTCATAAGTTTTGTTTTGCGGGGTGAAATCGCGGCTTTCATAGTGGGGTGGCTGATTTCAAGAGCAAACGCTGTCCCCATTTAGAGCGCCTCTGCGCTGGGTCATAGGTTCCAGAGACGGAGTCTGGACCGGCGGTCACCGCTGCAGAGTAAGGCTGCATCGACTTTGGTCGGGATGGCTGGCATCTGACGGTATTGGTGGGTGTGCATTTCGTTTGTTCACTAATCCACGGTTCTTGGACTCCGTCAGAAAATAGGTGAGTTTAGGCGGGGGGTAAATGTTTACGGGGACGCTCTGTAATTGGTTTTCCCTACTGTGCTAGCCGCGTTGAACATTGTTTGGATTGTATTTCTTTTTCGTTTGGTGGGTTGGTTATGAGCGCATTGGATGCGTTTTGGGAAGCTCCATCAGAGAGCTTGTTGTTAACACTAACGGTTAAGCAGTTAATAGAGGTTGCAGAACGGTATTCCATTGAGATTACGTTGCCGAAAACTGCCAGGAAGGACTGTTAAGTAGATTTGATTTGTGAGAGTTTAAAGGTACAAGACGTGTTGCCCTTCTTGTGTTCTCCGATTGTTGATCCAGTTATGGAGCAGTCGCCCGGTCAGAAATCTGAATCAGCTATGGCTAGTGTGCTAACTTTTGAGGAGCAAAAAGTTATTTTGCAAATGCAACTCGAGCACAAGAGATTTGTCGCGGTGAAAAGCGGGAAGGAACGTTTGTTGGAGCATGATAGATTACGGTTGGAACGTCTTCGCCTGGACCTGATGGCGAAGGGAAAATATGGGAATTCCAAGCAGCCATCGAGTCTTGCGGGTATAGTTAAGTTTCTCCCTAAGTTCAATGAGAGGGACCCAGATGTTTTTTTTTCCCTCTTTGAAAGTGTAGCTAGTGATCTGGAGTGGACTGGTGAGGACCAAGTTTTCGTAAACTGAGAAGTGACGATCGCTGTTCGTCCTTCGCTGCCTGTGGATGGCATTGATTTGATTTTGGGCAATAATTTGGGACATGGTTCTGTTTTTCCTTTTCAATCTCAGCCACCGCCTGTGGTCAGTAGGCCTACAGGAGGGGAACTGTAAGTTGAGTCTGACGAGTGTTCTGAGGAGTTGCCGGAGGTGTTCACTGCCTGCGCGGTGACTCGTGCTGTGGCTCGTGCGCAGGTAGAGGATTCATCTGGTGTTCCTGTGGCGTTGGCGAAGATGGTCATTCCAGTGTTACCAGCGCCATTGTCTGTGGATGGGGTCATTGAGGCTCAGAAAGAGGACACCACCTTGGAAGGGTGTTTGTCGATGATTGTGGATGATCAGGGTGTGGAGCATGACTATATTATCCAAGACGGGTTGCCTCTTGCAGGTACTGCGTCCGGTCAAGTGGTGGTGCATACCCAATCTGTTGGTACTCCTTTTGAACACCTGATCATTGACTGTGTTGGGCCCCTGCCGGAGTCAGGGTCTGGCATTGAGTCGAAGCGAGATTGGGCAGAGTGTTTACCATGGCTCTTGCTGGCGGCACGGGCAGTCGTGCAGGAAAGTAGGTCTACGGGATTTGGTCCTAGTGACCTCGTCTTTGGTCACAGGGTGCGGACACCTCTGTCTGTCTTGGGCGGTGAGTTGGGCGGTACAGAACCACCAGAGAGCTTGGCCGACCATGTTCAAGGTTTTCGTCGCAAGCTCTTCCTTGCATGGAAGATGGCGAGCGAAAATCTGGGTCGTGCTCAAAAGAGGATGAAAACACTGTATGACCGGAAGGCAGTGGTAAGGGTTTTTAGCCCAGGTGATCAAGTTCTGGCCTTGCTGCCGATACGAGGGTCACCTTTTGAAGCCAAGTATTTAGGACCGTACACTGTCAACCGCCAGGTCTCGGATACGAATTATGTTGTCTCAACTCCGGAGAGAAGACGCAAAACACAGCTTTGCATTGTCAACCTGCTCAAGCCTTATTTCTCTTCAGCTTTGCAGGGGAAGGAGGCAGTGCTGAAGCCAGTAGGGTTTGCAGTGGGGCTGGCCACACCCGAAACATCTCAGGTGACAACTGGGGATGGCGTGTGTGGTCCGGATGATGCAGTGTTGCACGCTCGGCTAGATAATAGCGTAATGCTAGCTGGGTTGGATAGTCTTCTCGGGCATTTGGACGTTGAACAACGGGGACACCTGAAAAGCTTAATTTTTGAGTTTTCATCTTTATTTTCGGACGCGCCAACCTGTACCAGCATGATCGAACACGATATAGAGGTGGGCGACGCTAAACCGGTTCGTCAAAGGTTTTACCGGGTTTCGCCTGACAAGAAGAAAGCTCTAGACTCTAGTGTACAGTACCTTCTGGATAATGGCTTGGCCGTACCATCTTATTCCAGCTGGGCTTCTCCTTGTTTGCTTGTGAAGAAATCTGATTCTTCGTTCAGGTTTTGCACAGACTATAGGAAGGTAAATACTGTAACAAAACCTGACTCGTTTCCGTTGCCCCGCATGGAAGATTGCGTGGACCAGGTGGGAAGTGCCCGGTTTGTGAGCAAATTTGATTTATTAAAGGGCTACTACCAAGTGCCACTGACTCCCAGAGCTCAAGAGATTTCGGCGTTTATAACGCCTTCTGGACTGTACTCGTATACCAGGATGAGTTTTGGACTGCGCAACGCCCCCTCAACCTTCCAGCGACTCATGAATAGGGTTGTGGAACGGTTGGAGGGGTGTGGAGTATATCTGGATGATACTGTCTGTTTTGCAGACACCTGGGGTGCACATCATGGCCGCATTCAAGCTTTGTTTGAGCGGCTATTGGCGGCCAACTTGACGATAAACCTTGCGAAGTGTGAATTTGCACAGGCCAGTGTGGTCTACTTGGGCAAGGTGGTAGGGCAGGGGGTGGTGCGACCAGTGAGGGCAAAAGTGTTGGCCATCGACAGGTTTCCCCCTCCCACTACGAGGAAAGAGCTGATGCGTTTCCTGGGTATGGCTGGGTATTACAGAGGGTTCTGCTCCAACTTCTCTACAGTTGTTGCCCCGTTGACCAATTTGTTGAAGGGCACAGTCAAATATGTGTGGTCTTCGGAGTGTGGCAGGGCATTTGATAATGCAAAGTTGTTGTTGACCTCTGCTCCGGTTTTGGCTGCCCCGGGACTGGAAGAACCTTTTTTGTTACAGGTTGATGCCAGTCAAGTTGGTGCAGGTGCAGTTTTGCTGCAGAAAGACGATGCTGGTATTGATAGACCAGTCTATTTTTTTTCACGAAAGTTCAATAAGTATCAATTGAACTATTCAACAATCGAGAAAGAGGCTCTAGCGCTGATATGGGGGCTACAACATTTCGAGGTGTATGTGGGGGGAGGCTTACATCCGGTTGTGGTCTTTACAGACCACAATCCCCTCACGTTCATCCACTCCCTCCAAAATTCTAATCAGCGCCTAATGCGCTGGGCGCTATTTCTGCAGCCATACAACCTTGTCATTCGGCACATCCGCGGCCGGGACAATGTAATGGCTGACGCCCTTTCTCGGGCTCCGGAGGGATTGGAGTGAGGGTGAATGTCTGTCTATCTGTCATGTCTTTGTTCTGCTTCAGGTGTCCCGTGTATCCAGGCGCCGGATATGCGGGAGAGTGGAGGCGGTAATAAGGTTGTGAGTATGACTGTTTGTGGAGTGTTTGGCTGTTGGTTTGATGTGCATTTTTGCAACGGGTATGTGTATTCCTCTAGGCCTGTGTGTTATTAAAAATATATTTTTTTTTATGGGTTTATGTGGGCGAGGATATACACTTGATAAAATAACTTGTGGTGATTGATATTTTGTAATGTTTTTCCCAGAAGCCAATGAGGTGGGCTCCTGTCTTTTGGGGGGGAGTGATGTGACGCCCCGCTCTGTTCATTGAGCGCTAGGCCTATTCCTCCCTCTGCCTGTAGGGTATAGGAATAGGCTTGTATGCTGTTTATGTGTTGTACTGCTCTCTTTGGCCTGTAGGAGGAGCTTGAGTGTTGCCGGTGTAACGAGGGAATTGCACGCAGCCGTGTGCTGGCTGCCGGGGATAAAGGCAGTGTCCTGTGGCCCAATGCTCTCTTTCTCTAGACGCGGTTTGACGGCTGGACGCAGCGGTCGCATTGTGTTCTCTGCGCCCGTGTGTATTTCATTGAAACTGCCTGTCAATAAATACCGTTATTGTATTGAGCGTTACCCGACGGTGTCTGTCTCCCTATGTTCGACGCCTTTGAGCCGAGGCGTTCGTGACACAAGGTGCTTGGTCTGCTCTGATCGTCTGGCCCTCCATCACAGAGTCCTTTTCCTCAGTATTGAACACCTTCTGCTGCCAAAGGTCTGGGTCTGTGACTTTTTCCACAAATTTAGAACGGATCCTTCCAAGATCCCCTGGAAGAGAAATCAAAAGGCAATATGAAATGACAATGAGCAAACATAATAGTTGATTCATTAAACTCGTCTTTATTGGGGTAAAGATAAAATCGTTTGTTGCACCAACTTGTTCACTCACAATATAAAAAAAGTCCTTAAAACGAACAACTTTGATAGTTCAGATCATTAACTCTAAAAACCCATGCTTATCATACAGCAAAATTCAGTTTGTGCATTAAGATAAACACAACGATCATCAACAATCTAGTGTAGAGAATAATCCTATTTCCTATCACTTTAATCTGTAGAAGAGCTTTTGTCCAAACAAGATTCAGAAAGCTTTTTTCAATCAACTTCATTTTACTTGGGCAGTTGGAACTTTGGTCCCCAACAGCCAATTAGTTGGTCCCGCTCAAATCAAACATTCCGTCTATGAACTGTGGTTATTTTGGTCACAGGCCACGCCTATTTCGATGCCACGCCCTAATTGGAAATATGTTGACTTTATCTTGTTCAGAATATGATCCCGAACAACTTTTGTATTGGACTCCAGATCATAGGAGTCCATTTGATGTTGATACAAGCAATCAAGTCTTTTTGCGTTTTAAACCATACCCTTTTTAGAAGTCAATGGCTCCTGGCCGCTTTAATCGTTTTTATACCGAGTTCTCTAAATTTCAGATTGAAGACATTGGTCCTTAGATGATATGTGTTGAAGGATTTTTGTCTCAGTGAAAAAACCTAGGAACCTTGGGGAATTTAGTATTTTTAACAAAGTTCGAGATAGTCGTAAATCTATCCAAATAAAGTCATAGGTTCTTGAGGCATATTTGTTCACCGTGAGGATATGCATGTGTTAACAAAGTGTCATGACTCTACGCCCAACACAGTCAATGATCAGGTGTTCAAAAGGAGTACCAACAGATTGGGTATGCACCACCACTTGACCGGACGCAGTACCTGCAAGAGGCAACCCGTCTTGGATAATAGTCATGCTCCACACCCTGATCATCCACAATCATCGACAAACACCCTTCCAAGGTGGTGTCCTCTTTCTGAGCCTCAATGACCCCATCCACAGACAATGGCGCTGGTAACACTGGAATGACCATCTTCGCCAACGCCACAGGAACACCAGATGAACACCAGATGAATGGCGGAATAATAATAATAAAACTAAGAATTACAATAGGTTGCCTTCGCACTTTGTGCTTGGCACCCTAATAAAAAAAAAAAACACGAACAATTACAATAGGTTGCCTTCGCACTTTGTGCTTGCCCCCTTAATAATAAACTCGAGCAAATTATATCCCACCCTTCCAAAACAAAATCTTGTTTTAGGCTAAATGATAACGTTGGTTAAATTATTTTTGGAAAGAACAGCTGATACAGCGGTAATAAGTTGTACTTTTAAATCAATGCAGCTGCAAACACCGTTCAGCAAACACATATTTTCTTGACACAGACATCGTGTACAAGCCATAGATAGTATATGAAATGGATGTAGCATCCGGGCAGACCTCAGTTATTCCAACTGCATCCAATTCTCTTTGCTTATAAGCGTCGCCATCTTGTCATAGTTTGACTCCGCCTCATTTCCTCTAACCAAAAAAGGGCATTGATGTGACGTCAGGGGGAGGGAGATACCCCCATTTAGGTGACGTACACCAAATTAGCTCGTAGCTCATTCGTTTTTAAACGATTGGTTGGTACAGTTGACCGCAGAGCAAGGCATCCTGGCACCGGAATGAGCAATAGGAATGAACGCAGTCGAGGTCAAGATGAAGGAGATAGCATGCTAATCCTGAAAACTAGCCTCCGAGGCGAGATGAGGGTCAGCGGCTAGCTGTCACTCAAGAGGCCGCGCCCCTAATAATTCATACATTTTAACCTCCAATAAAATAAAACTAGCCTGCTTAAAAAAAAAAATCAGTCCCCTTAGTGTTGTAATGGAGAACTAAACATACTGTCTGGAATGTTTTTTGGACCAGGCTGTAAATAGCAGCCTGGTCCATAGCAACCACCTCGTAGTGGCCACCCGGTGCTACTGCAATGTTTTTCCCTTCCGCATTGGATGCTGGTAGAACTCGCTGTGGTTGGGGCTTAGTACAAGCCCATAACTTTTAGGATGATGAGTATTCGATCGTGAGAAAACATTGTTTTACCGGAGGGAATGAATGAATGCGGGTGTGCGTGTGTGTGTGTTTAAAAGAATGAATGAATGCGGGCGCTCGTGTGTACACCCATCTGTTTAAACACCCGCAACCTAAACACGTAACACATAATACAGTCCATGGCAATGTATATTAACGGGGGGATGCATGCATATTATGAACACAATTCGATAACGATAAAACTGTTAAGAAACTATGTTTGTCAATGTATTGCCATGTATCATTAAATAGACCCACAGTGTTTCCCATACATAGACCAATGTGTGGCGCAGCGCCTTTTTGTGCGATTTTGAAATATAAATATCATTCCGTTCATTCATCTCTGCATAGCACCGTCATTCTCTTTCGCACACGCACACAGAGGCAAGCGTGCATAAATGCCAATGATGCGCGGGTACACTACCACTTATGGATCAACCCGCGTATCACTGATACATGCACATGCCCTGACATTGGATTCGCCCGCTCCTCCTCTCAACGCGCCTACAAAGGAAAACCCGAAGCAGTGGGTTATTTGGCACAGTGAAGACTGTCAGCGACATCTGGAGATTACCAATGTTTAGTATGATATACTGTGCTCAAACACACCTGCCCAAAATTATTGTTGACTCAGAAAAGATAATGTTAGCCTTATGAACTCAACCTTATTGATATTGAACATCCCGCACCCTAAGTCAGCATAGACAACGTTGGTAACGCAGCAAACGAGGCAATTAATGTGAAATGCGGTTATAGTTTAGATAGATTAAGGTGTTAGACTGGGTACCCCCAGCCCGTTCTGCCGGCGATTTGCATTCGCTCTGCAGCAGGGGCTGGAGAGAAGCAATACATTTCTTTCTGTTTCCGATCCCCTTTTACTGGAGCCAATCACCAATCACCTTTTTCCCCCTTGTGCGCTAATGGCTGGTTTAACACAATGACGACAGGGAAGCGATTGCCAAAATATCATGTCAAAATGTCCAAATATCAACTCGGAAAGTTAAAATGCGTTCATGGCTCTTAATGGGGAAGGGAGATGGCACTCTCATTGGTTCATTGCATGTTACGCCCAAAACACACCTACGGGTATTCAGACCCACCCATTTTAGGCCCCGTTTACACGAGGACTCTTGCGGGTAAAAACGACAAAATATTTTATCGGAAGTGCCTTTCGTTTAGACGGTGACAGCGTTTTTGGGGCATGAAAACGCATAAATCTGAAACCACCCTCCAGAGTGGAAAAGTTTAATACGCTCCGCCGTAGCTTTTCCGTCTACACTGCCAAGACGCAAAACACTGCTCAGATCTGCTCACGTCGCGTACGCGTTTACGTCACATACATGTGCCAGTACAAGGAAATAAACAAACATGTAAGATTATTTCCATGCGTCGGACCTTCAAGCTGCTCTGGCAGCTCTAAAAAGCGTACAGGAGTCTTTCCATGAAATGTACAGATAGAATTACTGAACAGAGAAGGATCTTTTTGGTTTTTGTGGCACGGATAAGAGAAGAAGGAAGATTCTACGCATGCGCTCAGACATGGCGGTGTTGTGTGATAGTGTATCACAGCACCACCTAGCCGCCTGGCATGCATACCCATTCGAATTCCACACACTTTTGCGTCACCGTATGCACGCAGATTTCCTCCCGAAAACAATCTTCTAAACGCGGAATAAAAAGTGAATACGCGACGCCACTTTTACGTCTTCTGTTCAGACCGTCATCGTGTAAACATAGCCTTAGATGGGTTTATCTGCCGGTATAATAGCAACAGCGACAGAAATCCGCCCACAAAGCCACTTCCGTTTTGCGCTTCTCACTTGAGTTTCAGGCCGTTAAAATAGGGCCCATTATGTCCTACTGCTCTTTAAAATGTGTATTTCTTCTCTGTTTTCAAGATAAGAGTCTCTTACGGCCCCCCCATGGTGTCGCCCATTCCTTCTGGTTCTTCTCCATCAGGCAGAGCTTTGTGATGTCTACCACTCCCTCTATGGCGCGCCCCCTCTGCTCCTCGTTCTTACCATCCACCTCCTCCTCCCCACTCATCTTCAGCTCCTTGTGTAGGAAAGCGTGTGCCTTCTCCTCAGCCCTCTGGAACAGAACAAACATCAAGGAGAACTTAACTCTGAACTCACAGAGGATATCAAGCAGCCTGGAGACTATTACACAAACTATATACACAAACAGACATTATATTTATCTTCTCCACATCAGTACCAGTAGAGTCTGATCACAACCAACTCATCTGTGTCCATCGTCTGTATGAGCCTGATATACTTTTTATCTTCTGTTAACATAGTTTATTGTTTCAGGGCTCCCTCTAGAGATGGAGAAGTTATTGAAAACTCCACAATAAAAGTCCACAACACCCCCAAACTGACCTCACTACAGTACAGAGAACCTCCACAATAAATGTCTACTACATGAACCAAACAGACTGAACCTCCACAATAAAAGCCCACAACACCCCCAAACTGACCTCACTACAGTACAGAGAGAACCTCCACTATAAATGTCTACTACATGAACCAAACAGACTGAACCTCCACAATAAAAGCCCACAACACAACCAATCTGACCTCACTGCAGTACAGAATGAACTTCCACAATAAAGGTTTCTAGACCAGAGGTTCCATATGAAACACCCTCAACACGGTGGAACTAGTGATTGATGTTCTGACCAATATTCCTTTATTCAGACAGGTTATCTCTCGGAGATCAACCTCTCTTTTACAGCAGGAACCTGGAAACACTGGAATGGGACTGGAAACGGATTATTCTAGAACAGGGGTACTCAAGTAGAAATGATGAGGGGCCACAATTTTTTTTTTCAGTGACTCAAGGGGCCGGTCGGTATACGTGTGACTGAGGCCGATATATGCTCTGTTTTAGACGTAACGCGTAAGCACGTAAGATACATAACCCCCCCCTGCGCGGTAAAATATCCCGCCTTACGTGCTTAAGTGCGTCGGCCAAAATTCCTGACTATGCGACTAAAACACTACGCAGCTCGCAAAGACTGTGATTGGCCAGCTAACCACATCCTTTCAGGAGTCTCACATTTCCGGTTTTACAGCATAATAGCGCCATTTTTAAAAGGCTGTGACAGAAGCGAATGAAGAATTTTGAAGAAGGAGAAGAAGAAAACACAAGAACGTATTATGATAATTATAAATATAAACAAGCCAGCGATTTCCAGTTCCACGCCCACAGATTTGTTCGTTGCTCCCCCTGTTCTGGCGGAGAATCCCCTTGCAACACGCGCAATCCTTAAGGAACCTTAAAGGAACCGTAAATCAAAACTTGTCTAAAACAAGTCCCTTGTGTAAATTACGTGCTTACGTCTCTGCGTCGAAAACGACCCTAAATCGGCCTTGACTGCTGCTGAGATGGACTGTCTGCCTCGAGTTTGGGAGGGCTGGAGCGGTCTGTGGGCTGGAGTGCTATCTGTTTATCGTTGCAACCCCCAGCCTCGTATTGAGATCGCGGCGCGCGGTTTCAAAATAAGAGCGCCCAGCACGATTTTTTTTTTTATTATTTTTTTTTTTAATAATTAAAAAAACTTTTCAAAACAGCTCAAGGGCCATTAATAGACACCCCGCGGGCCACAAAAGGCCCGCGGGCCGCTACTTGAGTATGACTGTTCTAGAACATATCAACACATTAAGAATATATACGACCAATAATCTAAAGAAAACATGACATTTAGTGTCATGTTTTAGTCGAGCGTCATTTCATCGTTGGTGCCGACATGGACTACAATGTACCTTAGTTTCTCCGTGATGAAACCGTGTGCTGCCTGTGTCATAGGAAAATATAAAAGCACAAAAGGAATCAAAGTAAGATCCGTTGAAGAACAGATTCAGGTGTTAACCAAAACATAATGTAAGTGTGCAGAACGGAGACAGAACGTGAACACAGCTCTAAAGGTTCTGAGTAAAGACTGAGCTGCTGGGCTCCTCAGTGAGGACAGATTGAATGAGGAAGGAGACTTTGAACACAGCTCACTACGTGTAAAGCCTTTATCATCCACCGCTTATATGATACAGTCCAACCAACACTTTCCACCCATCTCTTTCCCTTAAGCCGTTCCGTGCTTCCAGGCGATCACACAGATCCCGCCTGTCCTGTGCTGTGCTAGCCCTAGCGCGAGCTCTCGCTCCAACCTCTCCCTTAGCCTTCCTTCTAGCTCCAACAACCCCCGTCTGTCGTTTGCTAGCTTTTTTAAGCCCCATTACCCCTGCCTAACGATCCCCATGCTTGCCTTGTTAGAAGGAGGAAGTCCATATATGGCTTGGGTATTCAATTGATTGAATCTTATTCTCAAAGAAATCCATGAATTCACCTGCCACGATCGATGAGCCTACGGTCTGAGTTTGTTTCTGAGTGAGACTCCTCACCGTGTCAAAAAGAAACTTAGGATTGTTTCTATTCAAATTGATGATACTGGAAAAGTAGGCATTCCTGGCAATAGTCAGCGCACCCTTATAGGTGAGCAGACTGTTATGCCATGCAAGATGAAAGACCTCAAGTTTAGTCGAGCGTCATTTGTGTTCAAGGATCCTGCAATTTCGCTTCAAAATGCGCGTTTCTGCATTAAACCAGGGGGCTGGTTTTTTCAATGTTCGTTTTTTAGTTACGTTCGGAGCAACTGAATCAATGGCAACAGACAAGGCAATGTTGAGGTCATCAGTAAGGCACTCCACAGAACCACTATAGTTACAGAGAGGTGCAAGTGAACCAGATAACTTATCTGCCATAGCTGTAATGGTTGCAGGTGTGATGCGGCGACAGCTGAAAGTAGCTTGCTGATCGTCACAGGGGCAGGATACCACCACCTGGAAAGTGACCAAAAGTGGTCTGATAAAGCTGAGGTGTAGGAAGAGACCACTAGCTGTGAAATGTCAACACCGCGGAGATCCAGCGTTTTTCCACCGATGTGGGTTGGGTGCTGGACGAGCTGTTTGAAGCCAAGCGTATCTGTAATGGACAGAAAAGCCCTTGCGAGGGCATCAGACGGGTTATTCACATGAATGTTGAAATCCCCAATAAGCAAAATATTGTCTGAGTATGTAGCCAGATCAGCTGCAAAGTCAGAAAACTCATCAACAAAAACTGAATACGGTCCTGGGGGACGGTATACTACAGCTAAAGAGTCTGGAACTTGTTTCGCTTCTCGGGGAGCTGAGGTGCAGAGCGCTAGCACCTCAAAGGATCTGAAAATATATCTATTCTTTGGCTTTAAATTAAGCTTAGAATTAGATATCAGTGCTACTCCACCACCTTTCCCACCAACTTCTCTAGATACTTGGGTGCTAACGTAATGGGGTGGAGTAGCATCGTTTAGGGCTAGAAACTCATCTGGTTTTAACCAGGTTTCACAAAGCCCCAGTATGTCGATCTTTTTATCAATAATTAGATCATGGACCAAGAGCGCCTTCGATGAAAGCGACCTTATGTTCATGAACCCTATTCTGAGTGCTTCCTTTTTATTATTTTCAGAGGGAGTCCGGTTAACACTCAGCTCTGAAGCGGTCAAGGGGATGCCGCGGTTTCGACATACTGATTGCGGCCCTCGCCTGCGGGTTTTACACCTCGAGACAGCGCGAGGCCGCACCACCGTACATATAGGTACAGCGTTATTTTCAGAGGGAGTCTGGTTAACACTCAGCTCTGAGGCGATCAATGGGATCGCGAGAATTCGACATACTGGTCGCGGCCCTCGCCTGCGGGTTTTACACCTCGAGACAGTGCGAGGCCGCACCACCGTACATATAGGTACAGTTTTAATTTCAGGGGGAGTCCGGTTAGTTGTTAGCATTTGATTTGACGTGCGGTTTATCATGCGATTTGCCAAGCGATTTTGCACGCCTGTACTAGGTACAGCGTTCATTTCAGAGGGAGTGCGGTTAACACTCTGCTCTGTCATGCGATTTACCATGCGATTTGACATGCGATTTACCATGTGTGGCAGGTTGAGTGTTGCTCCTCCTCCACTCAGGTGATTTCTGGTGGGCAGATTGCAGAGTGGTTTCACCTGTATAAGTGCTGCGCCTTCTCTGGCGCCCACACTGCTGCCTGGCACTCGTGGCGAAGACTCGGTGTGGCGTCTGTTAGTTGTTGGTTTATTGTCGGTTGGTGTGGCGTGCTTCAGTCACTTGAAGGTGAGTAGGCATGACGCTACTTTCGTGCAACTTTATGATGACAAGCAGGTGCCCAGTGATCGCGAGTGTTTTTGTAACTTTCCAGCGTTGTTGGCCGTGTTGTTCGGGGGCGGCATTGTGAAGAGTGAGGGGAGTGTGGCATCCGCTCTGTACTGTTGCCGCAGCCGGTGATCAGTTTCGGGGGCGTAAAGCTCTCTTCGTTCGGGTAAGCGTGCTCTTTTGTTAACCTGCTGGTTGTGTTAGCTTTGTGCTTAGCCGTCTGCTCTCTGTCCTGCTGTAGCTGTTGGAGCCGCAGCGGTGCTTTTGCTTTTCTTCCTCCTCCTGTGCTCTGGTGAAGCTGCCCTGCACGGCTCTGTGACGTAGCCTACACCTGGCGATCCCAAACGTAAACCATCCACGGCCTCCGGTCCTGGGGCGGCCGCTCTGTCTTCGCCAGCCGCTCCGTCTTCTCCATCCACTCCGTCGTCTTCATCATCTTCGGCTGCTCCGGCACCGTTGCCTTTTTCCACACAGTCCGATGTGGCGGTTGCATTCCCACGCAGCGCTGGGTTTTCAGTCCCACCACAACTCTTATTGGTTTGGTTAATTGTCTGCTTTTCCTTTCATATTTTTGAGTTTGTGTTCTTTAGTTTATTTGTTTGGGTTAAATCCTATACATACATATATTTTTGTGTTGCGTTTTGTTGACCCATTTGGGGTTAAGCATATCAATATTTTCTTATTATTTCTGATCTATTGCTTTGGGGTTCAACTGATTATTTTCTGTTTAGTTTAACATAGCTGTTGGGTTTGTGTTTGGGGTGTTAAATACGCCTGGCCCCCACCCACAGTTAAATTTCGTTTATTTTTATTACAGAAACCCATTAGTTGGGTTTCTGTATATTTGTATTTGGGTTTAAATATTTGGTTATGAGTCAGTTCTGTTCCTGTGTGTGGGTGTGAGTGCTGTGTGTGTGTGTGTGTGTCTCGCCACAACAGTAGTGTAATTTTTGTGTTTCTTTCTTGTGTTTCCAGGACAGGAGCTGGTGCAGCGGGCGGCAGGCTTGGTTTGTAGTGGTTCTTTTGTGGTTTTGAGTTGATTTAGTCTGACCGCCTCGCTACAGCCTAGCTCTGTGCCTGTTGTATTTATTTCTACTTTGGGGTTTTGACTTGACACTTCAGTGGTTGTTGAGATCCCTGAGCTCTTTTAATTCTGCTTACTGTAAAGAAATAAAATTATATCTTTTGTAAGTCCGTCTCTCGTCCTTTATACAAAACGTGCAACGAATCTGTGTGACCTCTGGTTGGCCAAAGTACAGGGCCAAGGTTGTATTTCCTGGGGTGCAATTCCCCAGGTGGCGTTGTCGAGCAACTTTCCCCCCCCTTCTCTCCATTCCGCCACACATGCGATTTGACATGCGATTTGACATGCGGTTTTGCACCACCGTACATATAGGTACAGCGTTAATTTCAGAGGGAGTGCGGTTAACACTCTGCTCTGTCATGCGATTTACCATGCGATTTGACATGCGATTTACCATGCAATTTGACATGCGATTTGACATGCGGTTTTGCACCACCGTACATATAGGTACAGCGTTAATTGCAGAGGGAGTCCGGTTAACACTCAGCTCTGAAACAATTGGTGCAATAGATCCTGGTTCAGCTAACCCATCTGCTGTTCTAGACTCTGTTCTAGACTCTGCAACGTAGACTATCATGTTGCTAGCAGGTTTGCTAAACTCCTGCAGCCCAGCGTGCTGTGAGTGGATGAGTCACGCCTGACTAAGACATCTATGTTTTTTGACATAATTGAGGCGCCTAACCCAGTAGGGTGTAGGCCGTCTCTCATGAGCACACCAGGTCGACCCCACAGGGAGGGCCAGTTATCTATGAAACCAAAGCCCTGCTCTGAACTATATCGTGCCAGCCAGCGATTTAGAGACAATAATCTACTATAACGCTCATCATTACCCTTATCGGGCAGAGGGCCAGAGAGAATTAATCGATGCCGACACATCTTTCTGGCGAAGTCACAAAGCCTAGCTCAGTTTGTCTTGTCCTAGCATCGTTGGTGCCGACATGGACTACAATGTTGTCGAAACTAGTGTCGGTGTTTGGTGCATCTAATCTAACTCCGTATGAGGTCTGACCGCATGTCAGCACCCTAAGTTTAGCTTCAATGTCGGGAGCCCTGGCCCGAGGTAGGCAAATAATTTTCGCTGGCGAGTGTAGCCTAACTTTACGTGTAACAGAGTCACCTATGACTAGCGTTTTTACCCCCGAAAAAGACTTGCGAGGCAGGGTACTGACCGCAACCTGCCTCGCCTGTGCTGCCGACAGGATTGCCTTGACGGAGTCACAGCTAACGATAGCGTTAGCTCCACGAGTCCGCCTGCGGGTCTCTTCTCTATACTTTCTGGAGTATCTGTTTTCTTTACGCTCGCTACCCTTTCCTCCTCTAACTGACAGATACGTCTCTCTAGCAGAGCTATCTTATCCATGAGAAAGTCAGAGCAAGAACAAGAACAACCGGAATCCATGCTTACCGTGGTTTGATGCAGACGGAGCTCCAGCGAGGAAACAGCGAATACAATACAGAGTATGCAGAACAGGTCGCAGATATAAATACCGAAAATAGATACAAACCGAGATAGCAGGTCGACGCTAAGCGTCCTGCTAACCAAACCAAACAAACCAAGCCGGCAACCCGGAAGTTGTGTCTGCGGCGTCACACGGCTGCGTCTGCGGCGTCACACGGCAGCCTCGGGTCAGCCCTGTAGAGAGAGAGCACAGGTTACGGGCATGTGTTCGTTGAAGTTGACGCTCCCGCAGTGGCGTCTCCGTCTCCCCCTGCGGCGTCTCCGTCTCCCGCTGCGGCCTCGTCTCCCGCTGCGGCCTCGTCTCCCGCTACGGCCTCGTCTCTGGCGGCGGTGGCTTCCCATGCGGCGGCAGCAGCGGCGGCGTCGTCCCTTTCTGCGGCGGCGTCCCTTTCTGCGGCGGCGTAGGTTTCCCTGTGTATTGGTCTATCCATTTAACTTGGGATTACTAGCACGCATCCTCCACCATGTGTAGCGGGCCAGTGGGTGTGGGGTTTCCACGCTACCAAGTTGAATAGACAAAACGACTCAACACACAGAGAGCAGTTCCAAGGGAGGGTTTATTTACAGGGAAACTAATTATCACCAGAGTGAAACAAAGGGTAATCCAAAGTACGTGTTCAGGAGTCGTCGCCGGGAGGGTCCTCATACAAACCGGTCGGTACACAAGCAATCGCCAAAGTTCCACTCTTACCCTATGCCGTACAATGTTCACAGAAGCTCACGCATATGCTCTCTGTAGTCGGCCTCAGCTTCCAGGCGATCACACAGATCCGGCCTGCTCGCTAGCCCTAGCCCTAGCCCAGGCTTGTGGTAGCCTGCTCCCCTTAGCCTTCCTTTTTTTACACGACTGTATGCTCGCCCTCTTAATCCCAAGCACCCCTGCCTAATGATCCCCAGGCTTGCCTCGTTAGAGGGAGGAAGTCCATATATGGCTTGGGGGTGGAGCCAGCAGGTTGCCAGACCTACCACTCCCCTCACTCCTCCCTGGCGTCTGCCACACAATTCATCTATTCTCTTTTTCTTCCGCCTCTGTCCTGATGATGATTCTAAGACTGCTATCTGGTTTGCCTCACACATAGCTTTTGTTCTGGAGTACAGATCTGCAGCAGTGGTATCACTGGGTTTCTGCTTCATGGTGTCAGTCACTGCATTTTTGTATGTCACTGCTTGGGCAATGTCAATGGGCTCCTTCTGTAGGTATCTATGTGTAGTGGTATGAGGCAATACGGCTATTTGGACACAGACTTCTATTACACCACGCCCACTCCGGCCCGTTCGCCAATCATTGCTTGTCGAGGGGATAAAAGTAGGCCGTGCCCTTCCTCCTGAACTCTCGCTTCCTGCCTCTTCGGCCCGTCCATTTCCGGGTCGTTGCCCTCGCCGCTCACCTCAGAGCACAGGTAGGCTCACCTCCGCATGCTGTGTTGCGTACATTCATCAGCGGTTTACTAAAACTCAAACCCTTACTATAATAGATCTGCCGAGATCCTCATCACAATCGGGGCAATGTATTGGGGTCGTTTACCGCCGCTGACCAGAGCATAGGTGAGTCATGTTGAGCGTGTTGTTGTTGTTTGCCTGTTGGTCTGGTGCTAGGCTCACTTTGCGCTCCTCTCCCTTCAACAGTCTGCTTGTCGCATGGTGCGTGGTGGCTGTCTCCCCCGCTACGCCGATACTCTTCACCCCTCTCCCTCTTTAGAAGGGACGCATAATGATCAGACTGAGAACCGGGATTAAGAACGCAAAACCGAGAATACCTTCCTTGGTTATTTACTGATTGTTGCTAAATTGTCATTGCTGCTGCTTCGTTGCCACTTCCGCCGACTTGGTTCGGGGCTCTGTCTACTGCCCCTGGTCGGCTTGCCTCCAGCTGCTAGCCCTGTGGCCCGCTGCTGCTGTGCGTGGTGCGGTGTGTGCCTGACCTGTGTGGCTGCCGCTCGGGTGTGCCGCTGCGAGCTCCGCCTGGACTCACCCCTGGTTTGGAGTGCGTGTGTGTGTGCGTTTTGAGTTAATCTCTTAAGTTTTGTGTCGTTGTTCATTTAATTTTCATTTGGAAGGGAAACTTCTCAATCTGAGCCCTTGTTTATTTTTGTTTAAAACATATGTTATGATTACTTGTTGAGTTGATATCTCTGGTCCGAGACTCTTTAATTTTCTTATTTTCTTTCATTTTGAGTGATTTTTGGTTATTGCAAATTAATACTCTTTAGTTTATTGATTTGATTTGTTATGTGATATTGTCTGTCAGTTGTGAGCCCTCCTAACTGTGCCCCTTTCTCGTAGAGCTGAAGGCCGACGGTGGTGGCGGTGGTCCTCCTGGGTGGTGGTGGTGATCCTTCGTGTGCGTGTGCTTTGTTTTAGATTTTATTCGTTTGGACTTCACGTTTTTGCTGTGTGTGTGAGGTGCCCTTGTTTCTTTCGTTGGATTTAATTTCCCCCTGACGACCACTCTCCCAGCCGGTAAGCCTCAGCTTGCACCTACGTCCTTCCCCAGTTGGGCTTACTTCTCTTTTTCATCTTTTATGCCAAACTGTGTTTATAATAATAAAATGCTTTGTTATATTTGAACTCTGTCTCCCGCCCTCCCTGATTGAACGAACCTGATAGTCTTATCGTCAGAGGTGACAATTATACTCGTAGTGTATAGGTCCTTGGGCCCTAACCCAAGGTGGCGTTGTCGGTAACAGAGAAAATACTCTGACATAAAATAGGAAAGCCTCCTCGTGTCGCCACATATGTAAACCTGCTGTTACAGACAAGAGAGTGTGGAAAACCATCAGCAAATACACTGAGGAGAATTGACTGAGTTTTGCCCTCAATCCAACTGCTGTAGGTGTCTTGATTGTGGAGAGGCACTCAATGATAGCAGGGAAAGTATCAATTACTGCAGTCACTGAATGAAGCTGGCATGCCCAGCGTGTAGTTGACAACTGCAAGAGCTCTCTTGGCTGCAACCCTAACTTCTTTTGAGTCTCTACAATCTTATGGAGGTTTACGAGGGGGACACTAAAGAAAAATAGAGACTTTCCAGCATGTTGAAGAACTCTGTGGCTTCAGAGACAGCTTTGCATGTGTGCCATAAAACAAGATTTAACTCATGTGCATAGCAATGCGCGAACTCTGAGCCCAGAGTTCATGGGCTCAGCACCCCTAAATCTTGGAGTAAGAAATATTGTTTTTCTAAAAATGTTCGTCTTTTGTCTTTGACAAGGTTAAATAATGTCCAAAACATACTCCGTAGTTTGTGGTTTATAATGTATATGTTAAGGACGAAAATGAAAACATCCCCGCTTAGCAAATGGTATAATCCTCTTCCCACCCGCTCCTTCTCCTCTGTAGCTGCACCGCTCCGCAGCCGACCGTCGTCCAGCGCGACTCACGCAGAGTGAGATCCATTTAGTTGTATTGTTGTGAATCAACTAAGTAAGTTGCTCCAAAGCTGTGTCTCACACTTCTTTCCTTTTTCCTTGAGTTGTTCCAATTCCGATACCATATCGGTGAGTGCTGGAGTCCAGGCACCGTTTAACAGTTAGCTCCGATAGCTCCGTTAGCCCAGTTAGCTCCGTTAGCGTCATTAGCGCGGCTACAGTCGAACTGGAGCAGTCCGTTTGTTAAGCAAATGAGCAGCGCCACAAGTACCTGTGTAGTGCGTACGTGTGTCTCTGTTGTTAAAGTATATCGTCACTTTGAGACTCATTTCAACAATCGGGAGTCATGTCAATAGACATAATTTTTGTTTTTGTGTGAAAAAAGTGTGGGTGGTGGCAGTGGGGCTCATTGGGTGCTCAGCACCCCTAAAGCTCTGACCCTAGAATCGCCCCTGGCGTTGATCAGCAGAGAAATTGTTCGCCAAAGTCGTTGATGTCGTTTAACCGAATACGCTGGGGTTGATAAGTTACCAGAATGCGGAGTGATACAGATGACATGAATCAGATGCAAAAAAATCCACTTTCCTTGACAGCAGTCAAATATGCTGGATGTGAGCATTCCACGGCATTGAGAAGAGACGTGTAATATGTAAGGGATAATCAAAGGGAGGCAGAGCAATAAACATTGGATGTGTGTGATGCAATGTCTTTTGGATTATCGGTGCTGTTAAAGGAGCATTTATAAACCTTTACTACTTACGGTGGAAGTAGAATCTAGATGGAAAAAGTGTCTAGTTCAAAACGTGAGCAGCTTTTACTTCTTCGCCACCCAGAGAGTTTGTTATGTACGATCATTCAAAAGCTGTTGTTATTTCCCAGAGATATTTGACCGATGGAACCAGAGACTCGGAGGCGGGACTTCTTCAGAGGTCTATTCATACTTTTATGAATTGAGAAGAGCCGTGTAATTAACAAAAATAATTGACAGCTGAACGTTGGGAAAACCCATGCAAATGAATGGAGCAGTCTACAGCATTGAGAAGAGCCGTGTGATGATCCATAATAATTCAACTGAAGTTTTTTATTTTTTTTTATAAGTAGTGGGTACAAAATGAATCTTGACGAAAACTGGTGGGGACGCGTCCCCAGCGGAATTGACGCCTATCATTTGGTTTAGAAGTACTGGTGCTTTGCCAAAGCACCAGTACTTCTAAACCAAATGATTTGACACAGGGTCCGTTTTGAAACCCTCGTAAAGGAGCACCGCAGCACCACCTGCTGGTGAGAGGATGTCAGTGCGATTGGCTGACCTGAAGAACACGGACCGTCGTCACCAGTGACCTATGTGTTGAGGCGGTCGCGGCAGAGTTAATTCACCTCGAAGGTCATGACCCTCTCATACGACCTCCACACTATTAGAGACAATACCACCTTCTTCTTTAAAGGGGATCTAATATGCTTTTTCGACTTTTATGACCGATAAACGTTGTTATAATGATTGATAGTCATGTTTAACCATACCTCCTCATCGTCCTCATCGTCATCCGCTTATCCGGGGTCGGGTCGCGGGGGGAGCAGCTCAAGCAGGGGGCCCCAGACTTCCCTTTTCCGGGCCACATTGACCAGCTCTGACGGAGGGATCCCGAGGCGTTCCCAGGCCAGTGTTGAGATATAATCTCTCCACCTAGTCCTGGGTCTTCCCCGAGGTCTCCTACCCACTGGACGTGCCTGAAACACCTCCCAAGGGAGGCGTCGAGTGGGCATCCTTGCCAGATGCCCGAACCACCTCAGCTGACTCCTTTCTAAGTAAAGGAGCAGCGGCTCTAATCCGAGTTCCTCACGGATGGCTGAGCTTCTCACCCTATCCCTAAGGGAGACGCCAGCCACCCTTCTGAGAAAACTCATCTCGGCCGCTTGTACCCGCAATCTCGTCCTTTCGGTCATCACCCATGACCATAGGTGAGGATAGGAACGAAGATCGACCGGTAGATCGAGAGCTTTGCCTTGCGGCTCAGCTCTCTTTTCGTAACAATGGTGCGGTAAAGCGAACGCAATACCGCCCCCGCTGCTCCGATTCTCCGGCCAATCTCACGCTCCATAGTACCCTCACTCGCGAACAAGACCCCAAGGTACTTGAACTCCTTCACTCATTTCCTACCCGGAGTAAGCAATCCACCGGTTTCCTGCTAAGAGTCATGGCCTCAGATTTAGCGGTGCTGATCCTCATCCCAGCCGCTTCACACTCGGCCGCCAGCCGATCCAGTGAGTGCTGAAGGTCACAGGCCGATGATCCAATGAGGACCACATCATCTGCAAAAAGCACTGACGAGATCCTCAGACCACCGAACTGCAACCCCTCCCCACCACGACTACGCCTCGATATCCTGTCCATGTATATCACAAACAGGATATGTGACAAGGCGCAGCCCTGGCGGAGACCAGCACCCACTGAGAACGAAACTGACTGGCTGCCGAGGACGCGAACACAGCTCTCGCTTTGGGAGTACAGAGATTGGATGGCCCTGAGGAGAGACCCCCTTACCCCATACTCCCGCAGCACCTCCCACAGATTCTCCCGGGGGACCCGGTCATACGCCTTCTCCAGATCCACAAAACACATGTAGACCGGATGGGCATACTCCCAGGCCCCCTCCAGGATCCTTGCGAGAGTGAAGAGCTGGTCCGTAGTTCAATCTGAGGTTCGACGATCGGCCGAACCCTCCTTTCCAGCACCTTGGAGTAGACTTTACCAGGGAGGCTGAGAAGTGTGATACCCCGGTAATTGGCACACACTCTCTGGTCCCCCTTTTTGAACAGGGGAACCACCACCCCGGTTTGCCACTCCTTTGGCACTGTACCCGACTCTCTGTTTAACCATACTAAAGTGTCAAATAATGACGTACATGCATTTCGACGTATTCCCTGGGGTGGCTGTGCAGAGCGCTAAACACTCGGGACAACGTTTGCGATTCACTTGTTCACATTTCCGGGAAATCATCTACGTAGAGGCACTCCTGCCCCGCCCCCATATGCCTGGTCAAATCAGCCCGCGCGCCGCACTTCAAGGAAGGTAACCAATCACAACGGAGTTGGGTTGGCAGGAGGGGGGCGAGGGGGCGGAGAAGGAAGAAACCGAGCGTTGACAAAGAATGCTGAAAGCGCCCAGATAAGAGGAAGAGTTTCCCGAAAATCTACATCGTTTTTTGTGTATGTTTAAACATGACTATCAATCATTATAACAACATTTATAGGTCACAAAAGTCGAAAAAGCATAATAGGTCCCTTTTAAAGTCCCTGGTTATCCAGATCCAAACAGGCAAATGTGTTCATGAATTAAAAGTGAATGTTAACATTATTCTTCCGTCAACGATTAATAATAAAATAATGATGAAATAAAGTTTGTGCTGGCCCATGGTTACAGTGTTATGAGTGACAGCTGTCAAACGTCAACTCGGCCCATGCGTTGTGATTGGTCAGGCTCACAGTGAGTGCCGTCGGTCAATGAGGTGTGAGGTCACTCCTATTGTCACACTCCTGTACCTCTAGATTGACCGGACACCATTCGGCCTCTTATGACCCCTTTCCCCCAACGCAACCCGGTGCTGGTTTAGTGCTGCTTTAGTGTTGGTTCTACACTCAGACTCCCCAAGAACCAGCGTGATGTTCCACGTAGGGCTGGAGTAGAGCCACGTCAACACCCTGTTGTCCTAGCAACGCGCCAGAACGTTAAAATGAATGCTAAGTCAACGCGTTAAAAGGAAACAACCCAGTACTAGCCGTAACTGGTTCTGGTTTCGGGACCGGTGTGGAGCTGGTGATGAGGTGGAACCTGTTCGTCCCGCCCGGAGCCAGGACTATTTGAACGTTGAAGAGCCAAGAGCCGGTGGGAGGGCGTCACTGGGTCTGAACCAGCAGTGGAACCACGTTGGTGGAGAAGGGGTAGCATTAACTCCACTGGGGGATGGCACACTGACACACACGAAGCCGCTCTGACCGGGGACCCGTTTATGAAATGAAGAGCGGGGACATTTGTAGTTCACCCAACTGGATATCGGCGGTTATGTTTCCTGAAGGTAAAAAAAAATTTTTTTTTTGTTTCTACAGTACTACAGTAGGCCTGGTTGAGATGTGCCATAATGGTTCTCTGAGATGGGTTTCAAGCTGTGGTTAACCGGCCTGAAACCAGTGTCTCCCTCAGTAGGGACTGGTTCTATGATGTATCGATGGTCTATTGCTATGATCGGTCTGCTTGTGGTTTAAAGTCCATGGATAGACCCCAGACCATCAATGGGGTCTATCCCCAGGCTCATCACAGAATCAGGTCGACCCCAGACTCATCACAGAATGTCTACACATTAATATTCCTGAGCTGGCTACAACCGTTCAATCGATTCATATCTCTTTTAAATCCTTAATATATATATATATATTTTTTTTTTCTCTTCACACTCGACCGGCGCTAGGACCCAGGGGACCACGGCTTCCCAAGGGTCCTAGCGCCGGTCCGGCTGTCTGTCTGCACATTGGCTCCCTGACTCCCCGCTATCACTACCTGACCCAAGCACTCCACAACCACCAGAAGCATCACCACCACCACCACCAGCACCACCACCACCTCCACCTCCACCACCACCAGCACCACCTCCACCACCACCAGCACCACCAGCACCACATTCCATCTCCAGACCGAACCCGTGCAGGATGGCTCCGTACGGGACCTCCTGCGTGCTGCTGCTGCTGCTCTGCCTCGGCGCCTCCCTGGCCGAGATGGTGTTCCGATGCCCGGCGTGCACCGCGGAGCGCCAGGCGCTGTGCCCGCCGCCGACAGACACGTGCACGGAGATCGTGCGGGAGCCGGGCTGCGGCTGCTGCCCGGTGTGCGCCCGGCAAGAGGGCGACTTCTGCGGGGTGTACACGCCGAGGTGCTCCGGCGGTCTACGATGCTACCCGCAACCCGACTCGGAGCTACCGCTGGAGCAGCCGGTGCAGGGCCAGGGGCTGTGCGGCCCCCAGATGGACCCGGAGCCCCCCACTTGGAGCCCGGATGCCCCCCGGGAGCACGCCAGCAGCGGCCAGTGACTGGACGGCTCCGGTTGTTTCCTCTTCCATCAATGTTTAATGAGAGCGTCTAGACCGGCCTGGACAGAGCAGCAGGCTCTCTTTAGGAGGATTATGTGTAGGCTCATAGTGAGGTAGGCTACAGCAGGCTCTCTTTAGGGGAACTATGTGTAGGCTCATAGTGAGGTAGGCTACAGCAGGCTCTCTTTAGGGGGACTATGTGTAGGCTCATAGTGAGGTAGGCTACAGCAGGCTCTCTTTAGGGGGACTATGTGTAGGCTCATAGTGAGGTAGGCTACAGCAGGCTCTCTTTAGGGGGTCTATGTGTAGGCTCATAGTGAGGTAGGCTACAGCAGGCTCTCTTTAGGGGGACTATGTGTAGGCTCATAGTGAGGTAGGCTACAGCAGGCTCTCTTTAGGGGGTCTATGTGTAGGCTCATAGTGAGGTAGGCTACAGCAGGCTCTCTTTAGGGGGACTATGTGTAGGCTCATAGTGAGGTAGGCTACAGCAGGCTCTCTTTAGGGGGACTATGTGTAGGCTCATAGTGAGGTAGGCTACAGCAGGCTCTCTTTAGGGTGGTGGTTAGGGTGGTGTTGGTTAGGGTGGTGGTTTGGGTGGTGTTTAGGGTGGTGTTGGTTAGGCTGGTGGTGGTTAGGGTGGTGGTGGTTAGGGTGGTGGTGGTTAGGGTGGTGTTGGTTAGGGTGGTGGTGGTTAGGGTGGTGTTGGTTAGGGTGGTGGTTAGGGTGGTGGTGGTTAGGGTGGTGGTGGTTAGGGTGGTGGTTAGGGTGGTGGTGGTTAGGGTGGTGGTTAGGGTGGTTGTTAGGGTGGTGGTGGTTAGGATGGTGTTGGTTAGGGTGGTGGTTAGGTTGGTGTTGGTTAGGGTGCAGCGAGAGGAGGACTAGCTGAAGGCTGGACAGATAGCCGCGCTCCCTCCAGGACCTCCTCCACCTCCTCCACCTCCGCCTCCAGCACACTATGGCCCATTCCCGTGTCTCTCCCCTTAACAGGAACACTTGCTTTGAGTGCCCTCAGCTTAAGGTCAGCTACCCAGCTGGCTGGCGTTCATTTAAGGGAAAAAGTTCCCTCCCCCTTGCTCCATTAAGTATTGGGACACCCTAAAGGCCGATCCATACCTCCGGATCCGGACGAAATTCGTCCGTCAACCCAAACGTTGCCTCCGGAACTACCCTTCATACCTCCGTCTGGTTTCAGCGTTGTTATGGATGTTACGCAATAAATCCTCTAGGGCAGTGACTGTCGTTTCACAAATTAACGGCATAGACAATCGCAAACATGACATCTCTAGAGATTATTTTTCTTTGTGTCATCCGAAATCGGCAAAAAAGTGCAAAGAGTGTAGGCCTAGGCAGATTATCTCCTCAAAATGTTGTTAAATGACTAGTTACAACTCATTGCCAAAGCAGGGGAACAATAAAATGAAAAGGTCAGGTATATAGTATAATATAAGTATAAAACGTTATATATACATATCAAATATTATACTACTCTATCTATTTTCGCGAATGGTCTGACTTCTGACTCTATACTGCCGCCTCGATTTCCGGTGGTATTGCTCCGTTTCTCCCGGAGCACTTCGGATTCATAAGCTCAGAGGCGACGGACCCATTGACGGATGAAACACCTCCGGGACCGGACGAAACGGTCCGTATCCGTATTTACCGTAGGGTGTAGATTAAGCCTTCACGGGACGTGCAAAATCTAGGGTTGGGGCTCAAGTCTATAGGAAGGGGGGGAATTGGGGAATTCTCTCTCTCTCTCTCTCTCTCTCTCCCTCTCTCTCTCGGCTCAACTGACCGCACATATTGTACCCCACCCCTGCCACCAACTTTGTCCTCCTTTACACCCACACACACACAGCCACAAACAGAGGTTCCTCACAACTCTGCTCCTCACTCCTCTGCTCATCTTTCTCCTGACTTTGTGTTTTGTTGAGTTGAATAAAGACAACAACGTGTAGAACAACAGGAAGTGTTGACTGTGTTGTGTTGAATGTGTTTATTGTGTGTTGATTGTGCACTGCAAATTTCTCTGATTTCAAGTTATTCATCTCCTTTTAAGATTCATATATATTTACCAGTTCCGATTTGGTTGATTAATCTTAAAAAGTATCTCAGATATATTTCTTCCATTACTCAACTAGTCAGAAAATCTTAAATGTAGTCAATCTACTCTTAAAAGAAGACAAAATCAATTTACCATATTTTTCCCTTGCAACACCCAACTAGTTTCCAGATCCAGTGATAAAGACTTGCTTGACATAAGTGTGACAGCATTTTCTTCACAGAAAGGGATCTGCATTGAAACCAAATGTGACTACATAAGTAGTAACAGGGTAAAAGAGCAGCGATGGGGACTCGAGTCGCACTTAAGTCGCACAAACGGTGACTTCAGACTTGACTTGCGACTCCACCCAATATTGCAATTATTGCTTTTTAAATCTAAGTTTATTCATGTTCATTCATTAATTTCTACTTTCAGTTATTGGCACATATACGTTGGGGAAACGTATGACGAGCTTCATGTCCCCTGCCCTTTCTCAAATTGGGCAACGTTACGCACGTGCTCACATATCAAAAAATGCATTTACGGATGGCGACACCAAGTCCTCCCGGAGTTGTGCCTTTTGTCATTAGTTTTGCGTTCAATAACTTTGTATACAGTAGCAGTAAGCGAACAGAAACGTCGAATTTCGTCAGGTGTCTCAATACGCACCCAGATAGGTCAGTCACTTGCTAATGTGAGAGACGTTAAATTTAGAATATCGCCACAGGTATCAAGCTAACCATCACAAAGTGATGTTGTGCTAATTCTGGGAATTGCCAAATTGTATCTTAGCCTAGTGGCCACAGACGACAGCGCAGGCAGGGGTTTAAATACCCTGATAATGAGTCCTTCTCTATCGCCTCGCCCTAGATTCACAAACACAGAGGGTCACCTCGTGGCGTGACTGATGATCTTCATGAAACAGGTCCTGGTCTGACTCTGTGGTACGGTGGCCTGCATGGGCCCTCTCCCACGCACCCAGAGAAGGAGAGGTTCCTCCTCTGCAGCTCAGCGCCTCAAACACACACCTCTGTGTGTTTCAACATGGAGGCTCAGGGTCCTGTTAGACGGGGAGGTGGTGCATCAACCAGCCTGCAAGGCTCGTCTCTGGAGAGACGCCAGTAGCTGGGCTGTTTCCTGTCGGCTCGCTTCTAGAACTCTCTCCATACTCCGTCTCTCATCCGGCGTATGAGTCTGAGGTGGAAATGCACTTGCTGGTATCCTGATTATTAATGTTGTGCAGACGAAGCCTCTGTTGTGCTTTTTATTCAGTGAACCCCCGACCTTAAAGTGTAACCTGATCCTCTGCTGAACACAAGAGAACATTCAGTGGATCCACTGAGTTGTTTCTCACCATTATGCTTTATTAACCAGGAACAGAAAAACAGTCCCTTACATGAACACAATAAACACAAGGACTCAATCAATAGAAGAACAGTCCCTTACATGAACACAATAAACTAAAGGACTTAAACAATAGAAGAACAGTCCCTTACATGAACACAATAAACACAAGGACTCAAACAATAGAAGCAGCAGACATTACTAATCATAAACAGGTGTCCACATATCTTTAATAACTGAACACGTTCTGCTGCTGTGTTGTTCCCCACAGAACACAAGGAATCAATCAGTTTGAAGTCATCACAACATGTTCTACAGCTTTTCCCATAGACCGCTTGCATTATAAATATAATATTAAATCTGCTTTACATCATGTGAGGCTTATCAAAATATAAACTGATATCAGAGCCCCGCAGTATGAAACTGTTAACGTCTAAAAATAGACACAATATTGTTGTATAAAAATGTTACAATTCCAATTCACCATCATGGGAATATATTTATGGAAAGCGACAGAAAGTGAAATTGACAGAAAAACAAAGTGTGTAACAACCAGTGTGTTTTTTTATTGGACAATATTATCAAGTTCTCACAGTAGACAATACATTTTAAAGTTAGGCCACACAAGATAATGTGATTTGTTAACATTTATTAAATTGGCTCTTTGTTTTAGTGCTCCGTTGACGTGAGGGCATTTGATAATGTCAGGCAATAAACTGTCGTCGTAAGTGCTTAGAAAGTTGTAACAACAAACGCAAACCCAAATCAGTCTACGTAATTAAAAGACTGAGCTAATGATTTGAACTCAATGTGGCGGTTAAAGATTCATAATCATTCATTCATTGGCATCATGATTGTGTGAATCTGAATGGATTTGAACTGCAATGAGTGTTCTAAGGACACTTGGTAGAATTAAACCCCGGCAATCATGTTTAATTTCTATATTAGATCATATAAGGTTACCCCTGTCTGTTGGCTCCACTCACGAGGCCAGCTGGCTTAGAGTTCTTGGTAACCAACGGCAACGACCCTGGGGCCAAATCCGATTGGACCTTGGTGCACTCGCTCTTCGATTTGATTCTCTTGTTTTTATAGAAACACATAGAAACACACACACACACACACACACACACACACACACACACACACACACACACACACACACACACACACACACACACACACACACACACCTGCTGGTGATCGCAAACAAGATGGACGCCCTCTGAACACCTTGTGTTTTTTTTTAACGCAAAATGGAGACTGGAAAAGAAGCCCTTATCTTTCCACATCGCTCCCTCAACTAAAGATTAGCCCTTTTCCTTTACACGTGCACACATCTAAAAGTGGACCTAACAGAGCAAACGGCCCCCCCAGTCTGGGGACCCTCCACCCTGAGGAAGAGCCCCTCGGTCTTCCTCACTTGGTGCTGACGATGGTGCGGGCGATCAGCTCCTTCATGATCTCGTTGGTGCCCCCGTAGATGGGCTGCACCCGGGAGTCCACGAAGGCCCTGGGGGGGGGGCAGGGGGGTCAGTAGCTTTGTATACCAGGGTACTCTACACCTAGTCACAGTTACACAGAAGGGCTTCTTATGGTCCCAAGCTCCCGCAACGCAACGACCACGCAGACGCCTCGACACAGTCGAGAACCTTTATGGCTCTGCGTCGGGTTTTAGCGAGCGGACCAATCACAGCCCTGGCTGCTGCGTCGCCTCGACGGAAGGTTACGGTTCATGGGAGGCGCACGTCCGGCCCTTGCGGCGGACGCAAGGAGGGTCCGCAAGGACTCAAGGGGTCCGTAACCCCCCTTGCGTTGCGGGAACACGGAACCATATAAAGCCCTTAAGAGTTACATCTGCAGAGAGAGAGAGAGAGAGAGAGCGGGAGCGAGAGAGACTGCCCACTCACTTAGCGATGGGGTACTCCATCATGTATCCCCAGCCTCCGTGCATCTGCACACACTGGGTAGCGACCTTGTTCTGGAGGTCAGACGCCCTGCGGAACACACACACACACACACACACACACACACACACACACACACACACACACACACACACACACACACACACACACACAATTATTACCCTAACCTTATTCCTGTTTAGGGTGAGGAGGAGGAGGAGGAGGAGGAGGAGAAGGAGGAGGAGGAGGTTCTTCACCAGCACTTGGCCATGGAGGCGGTGGATGAGTCCAGCCTCTTCTCGCCGTGGAGCTGCAGGCAGCTGTCCAGGAAGGCCCGGCCCACGCAGATCTCTGTCTTCATCTCCGCCAGCTTGTGCTGCACCGTCTGAGACGCACAACACAACAGCCGTCTGAGACACACAACACAGCAACACGACAACCGCCTGAGTCCCGCAACACAACAACACAACAACAGCCTCAGCCTGCTGCGCAACGCCCGGTTAAACCTGCACTGTGTGCCTTCTCCCTTCAGCAACCCCTAGTGGTGGGAGCTGGACCTACAGTTAAATGACCCCTAGTAGTGGGAGCTGGAACTAAAGTTAAATGACATTTTACCTCTACTAGATTGAGGTAGCTACAGCTATAGCTACTTAACCTCAGGCAGAATGAGAACGAGTCCCGTGCAGCTGGGATTCAAACCCCTGACCCCCCCCTCCTGACGTAAGCGAGTCATGGTTGGGCCCTCCTCAGACCTGCAGGTGGGCGATGGTCTTCCCGAAGGCCTTCCTCTGCATCACGTAGTTCCTGGTCTCCTCAAACATGAACTCACAGCTGGCGATGGCCATGTCTGCGATCAGCAGGCGCTCCTGGAGACAGAGCACAGCAGGAGGGCCAGCATCAGACACACCGACGGCGGTACGGATAAGAGACACCCACACAGAATAGGCTCACATTACACACGACAGACTCGCACGACAGACTCACACACATGACAGACTCACAGACACGACAGACTCACAGAGAGAAGCACAGAGAACAGACTCCCCCAACAGACTCACACACCACAGAGAACAGACTCCCCCAACAGACTCACAGAGAACAGACTCCCTCACAACAGACTCACACACCACAGAGAACAGACTCCCCCCCAACAGACTCACACACAACAGACTCACAGAGAACAGACTCACAGAGAACAGACTCACAGACTCCCAGAGAACAGACTCACAGACAACAGACTCACAGAGTTTTGTATGTGACAGAACTGAGCACGTTGCCCTGGGCAAAGCAAAATCACACACCAACAACGTCACCTGCGGTGTCCCCCAGGGCTCGGTGTTGGGCCCCACACTGTTCTCACTGTACATGCTCCCCCTGGGTAGTGTCATTAGCAGGCATGGCTTGTCTTACCACTGTTATGCTGATGATACACAGCTCTACATCAGGACAACCCCCACTTCTTCTGCCCCTCTGCCAACATCCACACTGACCACCTGCCTGGAGGAGATAGAGGCGTGGATGAAGCTCAACTTCCTACAACTTAACAGCCATAAAACGGAAGCCATCCTTATTGGCACGCCACATCAGCTCCGCTCCCCCACCATCACCAATATCACCTTCTCTGGCAAAAACATCCCCCTTTCCACATCCGTCACCAACCTCGGTGTTAAAATGGACCCACAACTTAATTTTGACACCCACATCAAACACCTCTGTAAGACAGCTTTATACCACCTCAGGAACATCGCCAAACTCCGCCAATCACTCACCCTGGCTGATGCAGAGAAGCTCGTCCATGCCTTTGTCTCCTCCAGGTTGGACTACTGCAATGCACTCCTCATTGGGATCCCTGGCAAGAGCATCCAGAGGCTCCAATACATTCAAAACAGTGCTGCCAGGGTCCTGATGAGGGTGCGCAAGCATGACCACATCACCCCCATCCTGAAATCACTGCACTGGCTCCCTGTCTCACTCAGAATTGAGTACAAGGTCTCCCTCCTCACCCACCAGTGCCTTCACGGACTTGCCCCCCTCTACCTTCAGGAACTCCTCACCCCCCCGACAAACTCACGTACACTCCGTTCAGGATCCACTCACACCCTCCAAACCCGACATACGAAGCTGTGCACCATGGGTGATCGGGCCTTTTCCGCTGCTGCCCCTAGACTATGGAACGCCCTCCCTGACCACCTGAGGGCTCCACAGACTACAGCTCTTTTTAAACGGAACCTCAAAACCCATCTCTTTAAAAGAGCATTTAGCTAAACTTTCTTTGAGGTTCCCCCTTTTTAATAGTTTTTTGGTATTTTTTTCTCTGAAGCACTTTGAGATTCTTGAATATAAAGTGCATTATAAATAAAATGTATTATTATTATTATTATTATTAGAGAACAGACTCACAGAGAACAGCCTCCCCCACTGACAGTAACACCCCCAGCGGGGCTGTCGTACCTGCGGCAACTCGTTCATCAGGTAGTAGAAGCCCTTGTTCAGCTCCCCCAGCAGGGCGCTGGCCGGCAGCCTCACGTCCTCAAAGAACAGCTCCGCCGTGTCCTGGGGGGGGGGGGGGGGGGGGTCCGGACCACAAGAACCCCCCGGTCACCATCTAGCTCACTCCTCCACTCCCCTCCCTCTACATTACAATCACTCGTCCTTTTTATCAATTTCATATTGTTGAGCTTTCTGATTTGATACTTGCTTCTTTTTTCCCCCTTCCCCCTCTGCAGTACTCCACGATTCCCCCAGGGGTAAACATACCCCCATTTGAGAACCACAGTCTTAAATGTCGTGTTACGGACCCGCCAGAAGAGAGCGTTTGATTACCTGGGCCTGTGTGTAGTGTGTGTGTAGTGTGTGGGTACATGGGCCTTCAGAAGGAGTGTGTGAGTAGTGTGTGAGCAGTGTGTGGGTAGTGTGTGAGTAGTGTGTGTGTGTAGTGTGTGAGAGTTTTGTGTGCGAGTAGTGTGTGGGCAGTGTGTGAGAGTTATGTTTGTGAGCAGTGAGCGTATAGTGTGTGTGTAGTGTGTGAGCAGAGTGTGTGTAGTGTGTCTGTGAGTTTTGTGCACGAGTAGTGGGTGAGTAGTGTGTGTGTAGTGCGTGAGTACCTGGGCCTTGAGGCCGATCTTGTCCAGCTTGCGCCCCTTCTGGAAACCCTTCATGCCGTCTTCCACCAGGAAGAGGCTGATGCCGTGGGCCGCCGTCTTGGCCTCGCGGTCCGTCACCGTCACCACGACGACCAGGTCGCACATCCGGCCGTTGCTGATGAACACCTCCAGGGGAACAGAGAGTTGTTTAGTCAATGAATGAAGTACAAAACACAAGAGTAGCTCTCTTGGCATTTGAACTACTTTGGTACATTCCTGTACACGTGTACAGTAGCGAACACGTTTCAAGCTATTGTTAGTAAAGCGTGCTTAAAGCTAGCATATTCAAAGCTAGTGTTAGCAAGCATATTGAAAGAGAGTGTTCGACTTTTTTAAAGATAGTGTTAGCAAGCATAGTTAAAGCTAACATATTCAGAGCTAGTGTTAGAAAGCACATTCAAAGCTAGTGTTAACAAGCATATTCAGAGTAAGTGTTAGCAGGCATGCTTAAAACTAGTGTTAGCAAGCATATCCAAAACTACCGTTACAAGCTTGGGGATAGCAAGTGTGTTAGCAAGCATTTTCAAAGCTAGCATTAGCCATCATAAGATGTTTGAAGATGCTGGCTAATGATAGCCTGTAATTATTATCTTATTGCTGCTTTGAGATAATCGTTTTTAACTCCCAGCACGTGTAGGCTACAGGTGTCAAAATGATTTTTTTCCGGAAGCTTCAGCTTGAAGCGTAGCCGTTTCCCGGGTAACCACCCGACCATACCTTGTTCCCGTTCAGGATCCAGTCGGAGCCGTCCCTCTTGGCATGCGTCCGAACTCCCTGGAGATCGCTGGCAGACGGAAAGGAAAGGAAGAAAGAAAAACATGGCTTACTCGTACTTAAACACGGACTGCGTTAGAAAGCTAAGTGGGAAGGTGCGCCAAGCTGTACCGACAGAAGGGTGTTCCGTCCTAGGTTACCGGGCGTTACCGGGGTTACGGGAGGATGGGGCGGGGCCTCACCTGCCTGCCCCGGGCTCCGTCATGGCGATGGCGCTGATGCACTTGCCGGCGGCCATGGGGGGGATGAAGCGCTCCACCTGCTCTGCGTTGCCGTAGTTACTGATGTAGGGCATGACGATGTCCGAGTGCAGAACGAACCCAGGGCCGGTGCAGTTACAGTACATCCTGTGACACACCAGGTAGTATAGTAGTTACAGTACATCCTGTAACACACCAGGGGCCGTATTCACAAAGAATTTTATCTTACCGCTAGGAGTGCTCCTAACTCGCGCTAAAACATTTTACGTAGGAGTTTTTTCTTAAAAGTTATTCACAAAGCCGCTGAGACCTACTCTTACTAAGGATAAATCACAAAGAGTGAACTAAGAGTGACGCGCCGTTGCTATGGATTACGTCAATTCTCGTGCACGAGTTTAGAAGCGGTCAGTTTGGTGATTGGTTGTTCAGACGAGCCCACTGAATCACCGAAAAACAAGGAAATAGCCTAGGCTAGAAATGAATTCCTATTAAGTAGTTATAGTGCAGTTAGCAGAATACACGCATGATGACAATTTTGTGCAGACCACGATAATGACGTTGTAGCCTGCACGTTCAAGAGAGAGAGAAAGCAAACAATAAAAATACGTAAAATCTAAAAGAAAATAAATGTTACAAACTACCCAAGTGTTGACTGATTTGTGCCAAAGTGTTTACCTAAAATGTGTTTTCAAAGTGATCCCTAAATGCCTGTCCACTCGGTTCCACACGGCCAAATTCCTTGTAATGTTGATCGCCATCATCATCATCATCATCATCGTCTGGCTGTGGAATGTTCCTCCGCTTCCTCCGGTTGTGTAGAATGGCACATACAGTGATTACTGTGCTTGCCCTCTCTGGGGTGAGGCGTATTTCGCCGTGGAGGACATGAAACCGACGTTTCATCTGCCCAATTCCTCTCTCCACAACATTTCGTGTATGTTTGTGTGCTCTAGCAAAGAGCCAATACGATGTGTTTTACGCATAGGACTAAGTGTAATCTGCGTAATCACTTACATGTTACACTTTAACTGTGCTCCCGGTTGTGGATTGAGGTAGGGTGTCTAGAGCCACGTCTTGCATGGATAGTCACTGTCACCCAGCAAGTGACACCCAACTGGTACATCTCAAAAAGCTGCCTCAGACCGCTCACCATTAAAATGCGCGAATCATGGGTAGCTGAAGATCCAGGCCACTTTGCAACAACATCCAGTAGGCTATGTTAAAATTTGCATCAAAAACAACCTGCGTGTTGATGGAATGCACTTTCTTCCTATTGACGAACACGTCCCCGTCTTTTGATGGCGCAATTATTTTTATTTTTTATAAGTTATATATATATTTTTATAATTTATAATTTTTATAACATTTTATTTCGGGACTAATCTGATTATTCCTGTTAGTCGGGGATGTTATTGCATCGCGCATTAACTCCACAATAAGTTGAATACCCTAACATTTCGTCTCGCAGGCATTTTAAGATTCTTTGTGAATAGGTCTTACTGAGTTAGGAGTCCTCTTGAGGACTTTTAAGCTCTCCTAGACTTAGGTGCTACTTTTAGTCCTAAAATACTTTGTGAATTGCTCTTAGTGAAAAAAGTTAGGAGTCCTAAATTTAAGAGTGACACGCCCATTATTTTTAGGAGTAACTCCTAAATTCGCCAGTTAGGACCTACTTTTAGCCCTAAGATCCTTTGTGAATACGGCCCCAGGTAGTATTGTAGTTACAGTACATCCTGTAACACACCGTGGACACAACAGGGTTGTATAGTGTAGTAAAGTGTAGTTTGAAATAGTATTAGTAGTAGAGTGGTACTGTAATAGTATGATATAGTATAGTATAAGCAGTACTATAGTACTGTGATAGTATAATATTAGTAGTACTGCAGTACTGTGATAGTGTAGTGTAGCATAGTATACTGTAGTAGTACTAGTATAGTGCGACTCACTGCTTCTCCCAGACGACGGCCGCAGAGAGGAGGTCTATAGTATAGTAGTACTGTAGTATTGTTATAGTGTAGTGTAGTATAGTATACTACTCACTGCTCCTCCCAGACGACGGCCGCAGAGAGGAGGTCTCCTCCGATCCCCCCCTGCTCCTCCGGCGTCATAACTCCCAGAAGCCCTTGCTCCCCGGCCTTCTCCCACAGCTCCCTACTCACCTGGCCCGCCTTCTCCCATCTGGGGTTAGACAGTCCACAGCCAGGTAGGGGTTAGACAGTCCACAGACAGGTAGGGGTTAGACAGTCCACAGCCAGGTAGGGGATAGACAGTACAGAGACAGGTAGGGGATAGACAGTACAGAGAGGTCATTAAGGAACAGGTAGGGGTTAGACAGTACAGAGAGGTCATTAAGGAGCAGGTAGGGGTTAGACAGTACAGAGACAGGTCGTTAAGGATCAGGTAGGGGTTAGACAGTACAGAGAGGTCATTAAGGATCAGGTAGGGGTTAGACAAGGGCGCCCGCAGGCCTGTTCTAAAAATAGCACAACTCCTTCTTGAACAACTCTTTCCCACCTTTCTTAAGTCAGCGTTGATAATTATTGCGAGAAATCATTAACATGATCAGTGTCTTCACAAAGATGAGTATCATTAATCATTATATATAACTAAAGGCAAACTGAGCAAATTTCTTATTTCAGAAGAGTATATCAAACTGGGTGCCCTTCGTATGACTCAGTACCCATGAAGTAGCTCTCAGGTTCAAAATGGTTGGTGACCCCTGGGCTAGACAGTACATACTCGCTGTGGTGAGGTACCACCTCCTCCTGGAAGAAGCGGCGTGCGCTCTCCCTGAAGAGGTCGTGGTCCTCGCTGAAGATGCGTCGCGTCCCGACGTCCATCAGTGTCTTGGCGCTCGACGTCTCGGGCCGGAAGGGCGCCGCCGGCTCACCGGAGGAGTGCGCGTGGCCGTGCTCACACCGTCTGACGGACCGGGGAGAGCACAAATGACGTCACGGCGAGGTCTTCAAAACAAATGTTAACACGCTGCAGCGAGGGGTGCCAGATTGGGCGGGAAATCTGGCCCAATCTGGCAACGCTCACAGTCAACAACATCGACCCTGAAGGGTCGTTCCGTTGTTCCGCGGTAAAAACGTGCAATATGAAACGCAAGCATGTTCTACGATCTACGGGTGAATGATTAGAGTTTCATCGCTCCAGGGGGCAAAGAGCGACCAGAGCACTGATGCGTCCCTTGGAAAACAAGGTTAGTGGTAAAGGTGAACCTCCCCTCCTCGGACCTTAAAGGGGACCTATCATGCTTTTTCTACTTTTATGACCTATAAACGTTGTTATAGTGATTGATAGTCATGTTTAACCAGTGGTGGGCAGAGTACCTAAAAAATGTACTCAAGTAAAAGTACTGTTACTTTAAGATTATAATTACTCAAGTAGAAGTAAAAGTACTCGTAAAAATAATTACTCAAGTAAGAGTAAAAAAGTATGCAGTGAAAAGACTACTCAAGTACTCAAGAGTACAAGTACTGAGTTTCTCCGATTTATTTTCTAAATAAACAGAACAACACAAACGGTACAAAATAGACACCAACAAAATATAAAACAGCAATGTTCAAATAAAGATAATGTAAATAACATCCTTTTAAATAAAATAAATAAGAGTTTTAAAAATAAAGTGTGTGTGTGTGTGTGTGTGTGTGTGTGTGTGTGTGTGTGTGTGTGTGTGTGTGTGTGTGTGTGTGTGTGTGTGTGTGTGTGTGTGTGTGTGACTCTGTTCGAGCCTGCATGAGAGTTCAATGTTGTCATTAGCTGTTACGTCTTTCTGACCAATCGCAGTTCAAGGCCGACCTGGGCTGTGCCACTTCGGGAGGGGGCGCTCAGTTACTCCCCTCTAGACAAAAGCGAATTGGTTGAGACGTTGAACCGGCGCCCCCCGAAACGTTAACGGCAGAGCTATAGCTATAGCTCTGGTTAACGGGCCACAGGGGATTCTCCCAACTCTCCCGATTACCACTCTGCGTGTGCGTGCGGGCCTGTGTGTGTGCAGGCGTTATTCAATTGCCTCTCGGCCGCTTGTACCCGCGATCTCGTCCTTTCGGTCATCACCCAACCCGAGTCATGACCATAGGTGAGGATAGGAACGAAGATCGACCGGTAGATCGAGAGCTTTGCCTTGCGACTCAGCTCTCTTTTCGTAACAACGGTGCGGTAAAGCGAATGCAATACCGCCCCCGCTGCTCCGATTCTCCGGCCAATCTCACGCTCCATAGTACCCTCACTCGCGAACAAGACCCTGAGGTACTTGAACTCCTTAACTTGGGCTAAGGAATATTCACGTGATAAAAATAGATCTCGCATGTAATAAAAGAAAAGATTTAAACAAACAAAGTAACGACCGTCACGTAGCCAAATGGAACGGCGTAAAAGTACCGTTCTTTCTTCAAATATTTACTCAAGTAAAAGTAAAAGTATGTTGCAATAAAACTACTCCTAAAATTACAATTTATCCAAAAAGTTACTCAAGTATTTGTAACGGAGTAAATGTAGCGCGTTCCTACCCACCTCTGTGTTTAACCATACTAAAGTGTCAAATAATGACGTACATGCATTTCGACGTATTCCCTGCTGACAGTCTGGGGTGGCTGTGCAGAGCGCAAAACACTCGGGACAACGTTTGCGATTCACATTTCCTCTACAAATCATCTACATAGAGGCACTCCTGCCGCGCCCCCATATGCCTGGTCAAATCTGCCCTTGCACGCGCTTCAAGGAAGGTAACCAATCACAACAGAGTTGGGTTGGCAGGAGGGGGGCGAGGGGGCGGAGAAGGACGAAACGGAGCGTTGACAGAGAAGGCAAGGTCCAACAACAACAAACAACAACAAGGATCCAACAACAAATCATTATAACAACGTTTATAGGTCATAAAAGTCGAAAAGCATAATAGGTCCCCTTTAAATTAATAGTAGACAACAGAAGACCCTCAAAATCCATACGATCACAACGTCAGGATACACTCGGATGACGTGCTGTGTGTGTGTGTGTGTGTGTGTGTGTGTGTGTGTGTGTGTGTGTGTGTGTGTGTGTGTGTGTGTGTGTGTGTGTGTGTGTGTGTGTGTGTGTGTGTGCAATTGACTTCAAAACGTGCGTCTTTTAAAGAAGAGCCTTTTAGAAGCGTCTCCGGACCGACCTTGACGTGAGGGTGGACAGCGCCGAGAGGGAAGACCTCCCGTCGGACAAATAGCGCCGGGCGGCCCGCTGCAGGAACATGTCGCTGGAGGAGGATTGACGGACGGAGAGCAAACCCAATAGACCGACGCGGATACGCAGACTACTGGTGAACTTGTTGCAGCGAATAAAAGAGAGGGAGCAGAGACCACGTCCACTCGCTGCAGCCGTGACGTGAGACGGACTAAAAAAGCCAGGATCAAACTTTAGAGTGGAATACAATTGTTTAAAAAGTGAATAAATACAAAATTCTAAATAATACTTAGCATAGATACACAACTAATAGTATTAGTTGAGCATTGATGAAATCAAGGGTTTATAAAAATGATACATAATTGTGCCATTATGTGATCATTTAAAGGGACACTGTGTAAAATTACTCCCATCTAGTGGTACAATTGTATATTGCATTCAAACTAATAGTGCTCGCTCGTTCAAAAACTACGGTGGGCAGTATGTGCCAAGAAGCTGTGTCAGGACATCCAATACTACCTCATCGAGTCATTCGAGTGATGATGAGGTTCGTTATTTCAAACAAATTTCAAACTGCATTGAATCATTAATGTAAGCTAATGATGTATGAGTAATTACTCCTCGAGCAAGATAGTGAATTATCTCAGTCATCATTCACGCTGGCTCAGAGTGAAAACGCGTTTGCATTTCCTGTACCACGTAGTGCTTTTTGTCCCTCTCGGCAGTTAATAGACCGGAAGAACATGGAAGCCTCCATGACGCTTACCTGTCCTATGTAACTACATATTAATTATTCTTCCCTCAGGAGGATAAGTGAGATTTTTGGCAGAGATAATTTTACACCAATGAGGACTTATTTATGAATGAATACGTTGATTTGAGGTAATAAATGACTTAAAATATTACACAGTGTCCCTTAAATCCTAATGGGGTTTAAAGAAATGTGTTTGTACTGATAGTAGTCCTGAGTATTACTGAGACAAAAAAGGGTTCAGCCGTAGACAAAGTATAAAGGACGTTTCGCATAATCTGCTGAACCCAAGGTTGCCTATGTCAAAACATGGCAACTTTTGCATTCCTGCTGTAACCACTAAGAGAGTAAACAAAGGGAAACTTAGACACACTGCTAACCTCACAAATCTCATACATATTTCCTCCAAACCAAAAACAACCTTAAAGCCTATCAACAACACCATCAGGATGGGTCTACTTAATGTTAGGTCTCTTGATAACAAATCATTTTTAGTTAATGATTTTATTACCACCTCTAAACTGGATTTTATGTTTTTAACTGAAACATGGCTGGAACAAAATAACAGTGCAACCGTTCTGATAGAGACAGCTCCTCCCAACTCTAACTTTTTTGATGCATGTAGATCTGGAAAAAGAGGTGGAGGGGTTGCTGTTATATTTAAAAATGATTTTCAGGGGAAACAGATGTTATTTGGTGATTTTCCATCATTCGAATACCTTTGTGCTGTATTGAAATGCTCCCCCAGAGTTCTCCTATTCATTATTTACAGGCCACCCACATACTCTGCACATTTTTTCGATGAATTCACAGAATTATTGTCTAGCATCTCCACAGACTTTGATTGTCTAGTTATAACTGGTGACTTCAATTTTCATACTGATGATTTGAATGACAAGTGTGCAAAAAAACTTTTTACCATTTTGGACACATTTGAACTATCCCAACATGTGAAAGAGACTACTCATTGTAAGGGCCACACTCTAGACCTGGTTATCACAAAGGGCCTCAATGTTTCTGATCTCTCTGTGACTGATCCTTGATTAAACCCCTTTTAAAAAAGCGGAGCATAGATACCTCTATTATTAACAACTACAGACCAATATCAAATCTGCCCTTCATAAGTAAAATCATTGAGAAAGTTGTCCTCCAGCAACTTAATCACTTCCTGGCATCAACTGGTTGTTATGACACCTTCCAATCAGGATTTCGACCCCTGCACAGCACTGAGACCGCCCTCATTAAAGTTGTAAACGACATCCGTCTTAACACAGACTCTGGCAAAACCTCAATACTAATGCTACTAGACCTCAGTGCTGCATTCGACACTGTAGACCATGCAATACTTTTGGACAGGTTAGAAAACTGGGTGGGGCTTTCAGGCACAGTCTTAAATTGGTTCAGATCCTACCTACAAAATAGGAACTACTTTGTTTCCATCGGCGACTTTGTATCAGAATCAACCAACGTGATGTGTGGAGTCCCACAAGGTTCGATCTTAGGACCCTCTTTATTCAACATCTACATGCTCCCACTAGGGCAAATCATGCATAATAACAATATTGACCATCATTGCTATGCTGATGACACGCAAATCTATGTATCGCTATCACCAAATGACTATCGGCCCATAGATCTGCTGTGCCAGTCAGTGGCGGCGCCAGAGATTTTTTTCTGGTGGTGCTATGGGGGTGCTCGGCGTTTTACTGAGGGTGCTATGAAATTAGGGTGATAGCATATGAGTCTCATTTTTCTCTACTACAACACCTCCCCACCATATCGTCACATATGTTTACACGTTTGCTCTCTAACGGGTCTTTGGGGTACAAAAAAAGCGCCATTCAAATCGATCGTATTATTATTGTCATTAGGCTACTTCTGACGGACGCGCACAAAGCCGCGTTCATCTCCGACGGTTAAAATGGAGATGTTATAGATAACGTAATCCCAAATACTTCACTTACTTCAGTGTGTGGATTAAAGTTTGCGCCAGATGACTACCAGGTCACCACTACCATGAGCGACAAATTAAACTAAACATACCAAGTTCAATACACTTCTAACTAAAGACGGCAGATTAGAATGTCAGACAGAATTAACTTAAACAGGCAAAGAGTCAGAAATGCTTTCAAAAAGAGTATATTATTTTAGGTCACAATCAAAACATGAATGAAACCAAACAGTAGGCACTCAAAACCACAATAATAAGAGATCAAAAAGTGTATATGATTTTGTGAACGCTTGATTTAAAATTGACCGATCGCCAGGATTACTGTTACTTAGCCTACTACTCATTGAACAATCACGTTCACGCACGCAACGTGTCTGTGTCGTGCTACGTGAACAATCTGTTTATTTCAATCTGTTATTTTCTTTTGTGATTAAAATATTATTATCACACAATACATTTTATTAAGAACTCAGAATGAAATTAAATAACAATAATAAATAAACCATTATTTTCTTGGGGGTGCTATGGGGGTGCTATGTCCAATCTAGGGGGTGCTCTAGCGCCCCCTAGCCCCCCCCCTGGCGCCGCCACTGGTGCCAGTGCATTGAGCAAGTGAAAGACTGGATGTGCCGAAATTTCTTTCAGCTAAATGAGGATAAAACAGAGATAATTGTATTTGGTGCTAAAACGGAAAGGCTTAAAGTAACCCAACACCTTCACTCTCTGTCCCTGAAAACCTCAATCAAAGCCAGAAACCTAGGGGTTATCATGGATTCTGATTTACATTTCGAAAGTCACATCAAATCAGTTACAAAATCTGCATATTATCACCTTAAAAATGTAGCAAGACTTAGAGGGCTCATGTCCACAGAAGACTTACAAAAACTTGTACATGCCTTTATCACTAGTAAGCTTGATTACTGCAATGGTCTCCTTACAGGTCTCCCAAAACAAACTCTAAGGAAGCTTCAGCTTGTTCAGAATGCTGCTGCTAGAGTTTTAACAAAGACCAAAACAATTTGAACACATTACACCAATTCTTAAATCGTTACATTGGCTTCCTGTAGGTCAGAGAATTGATTTTAAAATCATGTTGCTAACCTATAAATCCCTACATGGTTTAGGCCCAAAATATTTAACTGATATGCTTCCACTGCATAAGCCTTCTAGAACACTAAGATCTTCTGAGACCAATCTGTTAATTATCCCCAGAGTAAACACGAAACATGGGAAAGCAGGATTTAGTTACTATGCAACAAATAGCTGGAATAAACTCCCTGAGGATTTAAGACTTGCCCCAACTCTGAGCACCTTCAAAACAAGATTGAAGACTTTTATGTTTGCTTTAGCTTTCTGCTAAATCTTAAATACTTTACCTTTATTTTACTAAAATGCCTTTTTAACTTTCCCTTTATTTTCTATTTTTACCAGAAAAATACATGATCTGATACCAGAGAGAAAGGTTGCTGGGCTAGAGTCCTAGAAGCTGGGTTAGAGTCCTAGAATATTGTCCTTTAGGTCGGGTTGTAGTCCCGACTTGGGTTCCAGAGAGACTGTTGATCTGGGGCCGTATTCACAAAGCATTTTATCTTACCGCTAGGAGTGCTCCTAACTCGCGCTAAAACATTTTATGTAGGAGTTTTTTCTTAAAAGTTATTCACAAAGCCGCTGAGACCTACTCTTACTAAGGATAAATCACAAAGAGTGAACTAAGAGTGACGCGCCGTTGCTATGGATTACGTCAATTCTCGTGCACGAGTTTAGAAGCGGTCAGTTCGGTGATTGGTTGTTCAGACGAGCCCACTGAATCACCGAAAAACAAGGAAATAGCATAGGCTAGAAATGAATTCCTATTAAGTAGTTATAGTGCAGTTAGCAGAATACACGCATGATGACAATTTTGTGCAGACCACGATAATGACGTTGTAGCCTGCACGTTCAAGAGAGAGAGAAAGCAAAAAATACAAATACGTAAAATCTAAAAGAAAAGAAATGTTACGAACTACCCAAGTGTTGACTGATTTGTGCCAAGGTGTTTACCTAAAATGTGTTTTCAAAGTGATCCCTAAATGCCTGTCCACTCGGTTCCACACGGCCAAATTCCTTGTAATGTTGATCGCCATCATCATCATCATCATCATCGTCTGGCTGTGGAATGTTCCTCCGCTTCCTCCGGTTGTGTAGAATGGCACATACAGTGATTACTGTGCTTGCCCTCTCTGGGGTGAGGCGTATTTCGCCGTGGAGGACATGAAACCGACGTTTCATCTGCCCAATTCCTCTCTCCACAACATTTCGTGTTTGTGTGCTCTAGCAAAGAGCCAATACGATGTGTTTTACGCATAGGACTAAGCCTAATCTGCGTAATCACTTACATGTTACACTTTAACTGTGCTCCCGGTTGTGGATTGAGGTAGGGTGTCTAGAGCCACGTCTTGCATGGATAGTCACTGTCACCCAGCAAGTGACACCCAACTGGTACATCTCAAAAAGCTGCCTCAGACCGCTCACCATTAAAATGCGCGAATCATGGGTAGCTGAAGATCCAGGCCACTTTGCAACAACATCCAGTAGGCTATGTTAAAATTTGCATAAAAAACAACCTGCGTGTTGATGGAATGCACTTTCTTCCTATTGACGAACACGTCCTCGTCTTTTGATGGCGCAATTATTTTTATTTTTTAGAAGTTCTATATTTTTTTTTATAACTTATAATTTTTATAACATTTTATTTCGGGACTAATCGGATTATTCCTGTTAGTCGGGGATGTTATTGCATCGCGCATTAACTCCACAATAAATTGAATACCCTAACATTTCGTCTCGCAGGCATTTTAAGATTCTTTGTGAATAGGTCTTACTGAGTTAGGAGTCCTCTTGAGGACTTTTAAGCTCTCCTAGACTTAGGTGCTACTTTTAGTCCTAAAATACTTTGTGAATTGCTCTTAGTGAAAAAAGTTAGGAGTCCTAAATTTAAGAGTGACACGCCCATTATTTTTAGGAGTTACTCCTAAATTCGCCAGTTAGGACCTACTTTTAGCCCTAAGATCCTTTGTGAATACGGCCCCTGATCTTAAATAACTTTCAATTTAATTTTATCACTTTCTTAAATACATTGCACTTTCAATTTTACTTACTAAAAAGCCTTTTTAACTTTCTATTTTACTCATTTCTTTGCATATGTTTTCTTTTACTTATCTATTATTTTATTTTAATGCATAACAATGTTTATATGTGAAGCACTTTGAGTCTGCCTTGTGTATGAAAAGTGCTATATAAATAAAGTTGCCTTGCCTTTCACTGTTCTTACTTTTCCTCGTTCTGAGGTCAATGAAGTTCATCAAACTTCAACTTCTTGTCATAAAAAGACGCTGTATTGTTTGGACCGAGGCATTTAAACTAATGATTATGTTACATGTTGGTGGATTAACATCGTTCCACACATTACTGTTCACTTCCATGACTCACTGCGGGGCGGCGGGCTCTCACATCGACACGGAGCTGTCGTCTCAGGAGCCCAAAGTCTAGCCTACTGCTGACACACAATCAATCAATCTTGACCTCGAAAAACAGGGCTATGGATTGATACACACTATTTATTACCCTTACAAATCAGTGTTTTTGTTTTACGAGTATTTAGAAAAGATTTTTTTATTTCATTACTGACAATGTGATTTTTTGGAAACAAACGGTAAAAAATGATTTCCCTGTTTTGGTAGCCGACTAAAACATTTTGATGGTTTACTTTTTGCATTAGAAATTGAAGTAGTAAACAAATAATAATAAAAAATCCCTTTGTAAGTACTAACAATAATAAATCTCCCTCTGTGGGAAATTACAAAAATGAACATTTCTACAAGAGATCATGGAAGACGGCGTCGTCCAGGTATGTGCCAGTCAGCACTGTCGGGAACACGCGTATAGCAGCCTATCTTCTGCTTTTGTTGCAAATTGAGAGTCGCAATCTGCTTTCCAAGTTTGTAGAATCCATTCCATAATCAAAACGTCTAGTAGACCAATGGAAAGTAATAGCATGCACAGAGAAAGACCAATTATTGGTTCTCTCTGTACCACCGACATGCAAAGCGTAGGCCTAAACCCAATGCAGAACCATAAAGGTCCACGACCCAGCCTACGTCGTAACCCCCTTGCGTTGCGTCAACGTGTTACTTGCGAGAGAGACTTCTGATAGTAGGAGAACCTTTGTGTTGATTGTTGCTTTGACAAATAGTTTATTTTCATATTTATTTTCCTTGACTTGGCAACCACTTGTACCAGCATCACCAGCGCCCCAGAGCCCGGACCGCTGCATCCACGTAAAGTGACGCAACACAAAACAAAGAACATGGCTGAAATAGCCACGTCATAGTGGAAAATGCAATAAAAATGTCTAGCGAGAAATGTGTATTATTTTATTTTCATAAGTCGTTCAGTGATTGTATATGACGTTGAGTTTGTTCGTTATTATGAAATTCTTTCAGGTCTCACGAGAAAATGATTTGAATTTAACGTTTTCTATCGTAACTATGGTGGTTGATACCTGTCGAGTCAAACTGTGGTTTTAACTTTACTTTGGGGTTTAAGAAAATACACTGAAAAAAAGAAGAAATTAACGGACAAAAAATAGTGATTTAATTTTAAATCGGGAGCGGAAGGACTCACCAGCTCAACTAATGGTTGACGCAAAAATAAGCTACGTCATACACGCGACGCAGACACGAGCAGCAGGTGTTTTAACTGAGCTTCAAGGAGGCACGAGAGAGAACAAGAGAGCTGTTAGAAAACCACAGCAAACGCGTGTAATAAAAACTCTTGTATTGTACATACTGAACATCTTTGAAATCTGGAGAGGCAGCCGGTAAGAGAATGTAGCCTACTTACGATCTTTTCCATCAAAGTCTGCCGCTGCTCCGGTAACGTTGTTTGTGCTATTAATAGCTTCTAACCGCAGCATTCGTTGCAAGTGGGGATGCTAATGTTGTCTGCCTATACCGTGAACTGTAAACTAAGTTGTCACTTGTTAGAAATAAGGTGATGGTGAGGCTGCAGTAGCCGTTTTTGTATAAGTGATGGTTTATGCATTTAATACTTTATCATTGAATGTTCCACAATTGAAAAATTTAAATTCTGCGTTGTTTGTGTACTTTTTAAGTTTAAAATTCCAGTATATTTTGTACAAGAATTTATATCTGAGAAAGTAAATTATTTTGCACATGTTGGTGTCGGTTTATTGTTGTGTGGATTGCTGATATTCATGTGTGTTTTCTATGTTTCTGTTTATCTTTAAAGGTTTTTTACCTAAAGGTTAATGGCAAGAAAATAGCGAGCTACTGTTTAACTGAAAATAAAAATGAAAGAAAAGTGAAAACGTAGCTACTGCCTGGGACTCAAGTCATTACATTTTGAGTAGAATCCAGTTTTCCCAAAACCTCCAATAGATGTCAGTTCCTCTTTCAAGTTGGGGAAAAAGTACAAAACAGCAAAAACCACAGACAACTTGGCAGTAAAAAACCGAGGAGTCCAGGAACTGGAACCAAGGAAAATCAAAGACGGATTAAAATCCAAATAACAAACAAACTCTTATCTTGTCACCTACGCGTCACCTGCAACAGGGAAAAGATGGCGGAGGAGCTGAAAATGGAGAGAACAGTGGCGAAGAGAGCATTTTCTCGTCTGGCCAACAGCTTGCAGAGGACCTACGAGGATCTCTCTGAGCAGGAGCTTGAAAATGGGTTTAATGCACTCTCTAAAGCTGCTGAAAAAGTCTTAGAGGTAAATGATGACTTGGAAGCCAAGCTCATTGCTGACAAAGAGGCGGAGCTGGGCGCTGAAGAAGAAGCAGTGTTAACAGAACAGCAAAAGGCCGACCTGTCAAACACTGCCATTGAAAATGCATCTAAATTGAAGGAAATCAAACATCTTGTCCAAAACGTGCTGTGGTCCAACTCTGGCGCCAATGAGGTTTTCACGTCACTGGAAGTCGCAGAGTCAGAGTGCAAGCGCACTGCTGCAGTATACCGAAGTACGAAACAAGAGGCCTATGATTTCATGCTCAACCACTTGCAAGACCTCACAAAGACGGCAAAAGGATTGCATGATCGCTGGAAGCGATGGATTCCATCAGATCAGAAAAGAGTCATCCAAGACCGACTTAGAGAGCTAGACCTCACAGTTCCTGTGCTTGTGTCTATGAAGGCTGAATTCATACAGGTAAAGCTGAAAGAAGAGGATAAAAGACAGACGTGGACTGCCCCCCTAAATCCTACCATGCCCACAATCAGGTTAAAGCCAATAGCTCTCCCCAAGTTCTCTGGCGTTAAATGAGATTTACATAGATGGAGGAAAGATTGGGAAGCACTGCAAAGGCAAAGTGAACCCACAGGCTCAAGAGAGGTGAAGAAATTCCAGTTGCTGGACAGCCTGGATGAAAGAATCACCAGAGACCTCAGGCTCACCACCTACAACACCGCAGAAGACGTTTTCCGTGTCCTTGGAAATCGCTATGGAAACCAAACCGCCATCGCCATTGAAATTGTGGAAGAGTTGCAGAAAATGCCAGCTGTTAGGAGTCACCAACCACGAAAGATAGTGGAATTGATTCAAGCAGTTGAGAAGGCATTGCAGGATTTGAGTGACCTGGGAGACACAGGGGCAATCAAGAATCCGTTGGTCATAAAGTCCATCGAATGTAAGCTTCCTGAAAATCTGAAGAAGGAATGGCTTGTCTATGTTGCTGATAGTCGGAATGCTGTGTTCCCAGACAACAGATTTGACAGTCTGTTGGCATTCCTGAAAGAGCAAGAGTTCATTTACGAGCAACTCGAGCAACTGATGGATGAGGAACCAAGAAAAGAAGCAAGATCTGATTCAAGACACGCCACAACAAGAGCCACAAAGTCTGATGGTGCCCAGGCAGGATGTGTCATCTGTGGTGACGAGAAGCACAGAGCAAAGCTGTATTTCTGCAAGAAATTTCGAGCCCTAAAGCCAGCAGAGAGGAATGCTGCCGTAAAGGAGCTAGGGGCATGTGAGAGGTGCCTCGAAATCCATGATGACTTGGCATTCTGCAAACCCACCTTTCTCTGTAGGCATCCAGACTGCAAAGATGGTCGTGATCATCACTACTACCTGTGTCCAAATGCTGATGAAAGAAGCAGTGCTGTCCAGAACAGGGGTAGACGCCATTCTGGGGAAGCAAAGGAAAAGTACACTGCTGACCAGGAGGACTTCATAAGAAAACTCTCCCCAGAACTTGCAAAACAGTGTCGGGATGCCTTCTCGAACGCCGCCTCAAAGACCCTCAGCACAGTCACCAAGCCATCAAGCCTTCTCATTGAAGGTGGTCTACAAGGGTTCCCGGTCATAATGATGCTCCTTGAAGTAACAGCCAATGCTGGACAGAAGATCGGGACCTTGATCGACCTGGCATCGGACACGAACTACATCACCCACAAAGCTGCAAGCAAGCTGAACCTCAGAAGCGAGGAAGTCACCCTTGTTGTCCATGGGGTTGGGGGGATGAAGGCTCACGTGGAAACGAAGAGGTACCTGTTAAAGATCAGAGTAGAGACTCCCAGAGGAACCCTTCAATCCCACCAGTTGATTTGCTATGGACAACATTGCAGTTGTCTACAAGGGCGTAACCGCGAGACAACTGCAAAAGTTCTTTCCTGACATCCCAGCCGATGACCTCACAAGACCCAAGGAGATAAGCTTGCTGATTAGTCACAGAGAGGGTAAGCTGGCACCTCAGCGAATTCGAGTTGTTGGAGACCTTGTGCTGTGGGACGGACCATTGGGGAAGACCGTTGGAGGGACTCACCCAGACCTGTTTGAGAGCATCGCCGTGTCAGCCCACGCATCCAACACTCACTTCGCCAGGTCAATGAGGACCGCCGCCAGTAAATATGAGGAACTCCCCGCCAGGATCTTAAAGCAGCAGCAAACAAACAGTCGTATCTGCCACGACATCCAGGAGTCAACCACCTTCACAACTGGGCAAGACTTCCTGGAATGGTGGAGATGGGACAGTATTGGCGCTGCCTGCGATCCAAGGTGTGGGGGCTGTCGATGTGGAAACTGCCAGCCAGGTGGGAAAGAGATGACCCTTGCTGAGGAACGGGAACTCGAGGTAGTGAGAGACGGACTCACGTACGTCGCAGGTGACTGCCACAGCAAGGATCCGCATTGGCATGCCAAGTACCCCTGGATAGAAGACCCAGTTTCACTCCCTCAGTTCATGCACCTTGAGGAGGAGCACCGGGTACTCCAGCAGGACAGCTATGTCGATGATGTCCTGACATCACAAAATGACCTCGACCGCCTGAGAGCCATCACTGCAAACGTCGAGAGCATCCTGAAGGCTGGAGGATTTCAGCTCAAGCCGTGGGTGTTCTCTGAGCAAAGTGGGAGGCAGGACGAGCCAGACAACAGCGCAAGAGCCAAAGAGGGAACCTTGGTCCTCCCAAATCAAATGGGTGATGACGACAATAAGGCACTCGGCCTTGGCTACATTGTTGGGGAAGACAGGCTTCATGTCATGACTTCCATACATTTCTCAAAGAGGAAGCAAAAGATGCGGCTTGGTCAGAACCTCCTGCAAGAACAGGTTAGGCCTCAGACTCCCAATCCCCTGACAAGAAGAGAGTTGCTCAGTCAGGTGGCTGGATTGTATGACCCAAGTGGCCTGGTGACGCCTGCAAAGCAGAAGGGAGCTATCCTGGTGCGCCAAGCATTCCAAGAGGCAAAAAACAAAAGTTGCCCAGCTAAAGACACATGGGACACAGCGCTCTCGGAGGGCCTCAGGGAAGATGCAATTGAGCTTTTTGAACAATATGTCCAGCTCGGCAAGGTCAAATTCACCAGGGCTCTAACTCCTTCATGCCATACCGGTAAGCCGTGGGCAGCTACATTCTCAGATGGGAGCGAGCATGCCTACGGAGCAGTGATGTATCTGAGGTGGAGCTCTGATCAAGGCCCCATCATCAAGCTGGTGGAGTCTAAAGCCAAACTAACCCCTTTGGATCAGAAGGGCGATGCTGTGAAATCAGAGGTATGTGGAGCAGTGTTTGCGTCCCGCCTGAAGAGGTACTTTGAAAAGCACAGCCAAATCAAAGTTGAGAAGTGGTTCCATCTTGTCGACAGCCAGACCGTTCTTGGCGCAATCCAAAGAGAGAGCTATGGCTATCAAACTTTCTTTGCAAATCGGATAGGAGAAATCCAAAGCAACTCACAAGTCCAGGACTGGTGGTGGATCCCTGGTCCGCAGAACATTGCAGACCTAATCACGAGAGGAAGCGGCCCCAAACAACTTGATGAAGACTCAGTGGCAAAATGGTCCAGAGTTCCTGAGCCTTCCTGTGTGTGAGTGGCCGATCAAATCTGCAAAAGAAATTGCTACTGCTGCCAGAGAGAGCATCAACAAACTGCAAAAGAAAGCCTTTGTCGCTGCTCTGACGAGGGCCCAGGTAATGGGACCAGGACGGAAAGGGGACCATGTCCAAGTAGATCAACAGAGACCACCCGCAGGGTCAGCAATCCAAAGCCTTGTGGACATCAAACGGTTCAGCAGCCTTACCAGACTTGTTAAGACCATTGCTTGGATCTGGAGGGCAGCTAGAAGGTTCCTTGGACCAAACTGGATCCCGAATAGACCAAAGTGGGAGGTCTCTTTTAAATTGAGTTTGACTTTGAGGTGGCGACCTTCCCAGTATGTCTACCGGAAAGATCGAGTGGGAGGTGTCGAGTCAAACTGTGGTTTTAATTTTACTTTGGGGTTTAAGAAAATACACTGAAAAAAAGAAGAAATTAACGGACAAAAAATAGTGATTTAATTTTAAATCGGGAGCGGAAGGACTCACCAGCTCAACTAATGGTTGACGCAAAAATAAGCTACGTCATACACGCGACGCAGACACGAGCAGCAGGTGTTTTAACTGAGCTTCAAGGAGGCACGAGAGAGAACAAGAGAGCTGTTAGAAAACCACAACAAACGCGTGCAATAAAAACTCTTGTATTGTACATACTGAACATCTTTGAAATCTGGAGAGGCAGCCGGTAAGAGAATGTAGCCTACTTACGATCTTTTCCATCAAAGTCTGCCGCTGCTCCGGTAACGTTGTTTGTGCTATTAATAGCTTCTAACCGCAGCATTCGTTGCAAGTGGGGATGCTAATGTTGTCTGCCTATACCGTGAACTGTAAACTAAGTTGTCACTTGTTAGAAATAAGGTGATGGTGAGGCTGCAGTAGCCGTTTTTGTATAAGTGATGGTTTATGCATTTAATACTTTATTATTGAATGTTCCACAATTGAAAATTTAAATTCTGCGTTGTTTGTGTACTTTTTAAGTTTAAAATTCCAGTATATTTTGTACAAGAATTTATATCTGAGAAAGTCAATTATTTTGCACATGTTGGTGTCGGTTTATTGTTGTGTGGATTGCTGATATTCATGTGTGTTTTCTATGTTTCTGTTTATCTTTAAAGGTTTTTTACCTAAAGGTTAATGGCAAGAGAAAATAGCGAGCTACTGTTTAACTGAAAATAAAAAGGAAAGAAAAGTGAAAACGTAGCTACTGCCTGGGACTCAAGTCATTACATTTTGAGTAGAATCCAGTTTTCCCAAAACCTCCAATAGATGTCAGTTCCTCTTTCAAGTTGGGGAAAAAGTACAAAACAGCAAAAACCACGGACAACTTGACAATACCCTTCAGACCCGTTCACCCTAACACTACTTACAGTACATAGATACATGTGATTCAAGGAGTACGTCCCTATAAAACAATAATGCAAAAAAAATGCAAAACATGACGGTAACTAAGTAAGTCAAACCGTCCAATCTAAAGGCTCAACTTAACCACTCCCACTACTCATTTCCACCAATGCAAAGCGAACAAAACTGAGTAGGGGAGGGCGTAGCCTAACTAGTTTGTGAACGACCCAGAGAAACGCAACGCAAATTCAATGTATACATGTATGAGGCTTTAATAAAATCCCGGACAATTTTGAAATTCCGCCACACATTTCTTTAAAAGTGTCTCAAAAAGAGGGCATGTCCGGGCATAGGAGGACGTCTGGTTACCCTACGTACGAGAGAGAAAGAGAGATTTACATATTTACTGATAGATTGATTGATAGATAGGTAACAACTCTATTAATCCCCCATAGGGGGATATCTATCTGTGGATCAGCATTGTTTTTGTAGTGTTTATGTTTCATTATTATCTGGGTTGGTAATGCCTATAGCTCAGCTCTTTACTTCACAAAGGGTTTTAGATGTTTCCAACATTTATATTTATTTATTTATATAAGCAGGTCTCTAAATAGTTTGGCCCATAGGGGGCGTGTGTGTGTGTGTGTGCGTGCGTGCGTGCGTGCGTGCGTGCGTGCGTGCGTGCGTGCGTGCGTGCGTGCGTGCGTGTGTGTGTGTGCAGTAGAAGCCAGCACTTGTCAGCCGTTGGAGAACAGAGCGATGGGATGTCTTCACCTTCTTACGCCGGGATTCCACCGCACGCGTTACGGCCGCGTTACGGCTGCGGCACGGAACGGCTGCGACTCTGCCCTGCTTGCATTTCCACCGGGCGCGTTACGGCAGTGGAACAGCAGCCGTATTCAGGCGAGATCGCGAGATCACGCGATAATCCTAAACCTAATGTACTGTGACCTTCCACTCCCAAAACTACTGCAATTAAATGCCACGCTTTATCCTTCCGGCCATTGTCCTTATAAAAAGGATGATTTGGTACATAAATGACTTCATGTTGCTGAACCTTGACAATGAGTCTCTCCTCGACCCTTTGATTGATTGACTGCTGACCTGGTGCCACCGGTCATGACGTAATAATGTTGATGTGAAGTTGTGATAGGCTACATGAGCTGAGTATATACTTTTTCACTTCCTGCCCTGCTCGATTTGCTCTGTTGAATTTGAGGTGGTTCAGCAACGGCTTGCGGCAAAAATATAAATGCTACGGAATGATAGCGCTGCGCCGCGGCGAGCCGCTCCCGGGACGCTGCTGAGACGTTCTGCAACTGCGCCCGGTGGAAATGGACTCATTGATTAAAGTTGAACCTATCTGCTGCGGTGACCGCGGCCAAGACGTGCCGCAGCCGTAACGCTGTCGTAACGCGTCCGGTGGAATCTGGCCTTTACACATGCTGATCTGCATCAGAGCGTAGCCAATCAGAGCCTCCCGGATGTCCCGGTCCTTCTGCTGCCGGAAGCGCTGCACGTCCACCCAGGCCCCGCCCACGCACACCCTGCACACACACACACACACACACACACACACACACACACACACACACACACACACACACACACACACACACACACACACACACACACACCCCCCCCTCACCCCCACCCTCCATACGACGCAGACCACCTCCGCCTGGGGCCTCGCCTCACGCCTCGTGCCCACTGCACCGTCAGTCAGAGGACTCAGAAGGCGTGGCTGACGGATGGTGGAGTTTTCCGGGGTCGTCAGAGCCCGAGTAGTGACACAGTGCTTAAATTTGCATACAAAATCTGATTGGATGACGGATCCGTCGCTGCCGAAAAAGTTGAAAAATTTACATCTTTTTGACGGAGCCTTCAGCGCACGGATCCACAATGCATTGCGCGTCCGTCCCCATTCAAATTCAATGGGGATCAGTCAAAGGACGGAGGCAGTGGGCACGAGGGACGTTACCCTGGAGGAGGAGGGGAGGTGGGGGAGGAGTCACAGAGAACCCCCTGCTGACGTCGCTGCTGGCCCCACCCACCTCCGCCCGCCGGTCACCACGGCGATGCCCTCTGCCGCTGTCCCACGTCGACCTGGACCTGGATGAGTCCCATGTCTGACCTCCCCCCGCGACCTTTGACCAAGGGGGGGGGGGGGGGGGGGGGTCACACGGGAAGACGCTCTGTCGCCACGGAGACGGGAACGCGCTGCTAGCATGCTAGCTAGGGATGCTACAGAATAGCCTGAGTATCGTAACAACTTACAAACTTTTCTTGAACTTTTAACTTTCAACTATAAAGCAAAAAAAGTTAAAGGATACTTTTGTATATTTAAACTATATTTGTAATACACTAAAGTATACTATATTATACTATATCACCTTAGTTAGTTGGAACAATTTTATTAACATGAACTTGGGAAACTAGCTCCCCCTCCAGGAAACCAAAGGACTCTGATCCATCCCTTCAAAAACCTACTGAGCCCTACTGAGACCTACTGAGGCCTACTGTTAACAGTAGAGCAAAATAAATACAAGGACTAAAATCGTAGAAGAAGCAGGCATAGCAAATCATCAACAGGTGTGCACGTATCTTTAATAACTGAACATGTTCTGCGGCCGTTTGTTTCCCAAGAGAACACAAGCAATAAAGATTCAGTTTAAAGTAATTTACAGAATGCAACATTATCCCACAGACCTCTTTGTTATTATGAATAAAATATAAAATCTGCTTTAAAGCAGGTGTAAATCAGGATTAAGACAAAAATGATTATGACACACACACACACACACACACACACACACACACACACACACACACACACACACACACACACACACACACACACACACACCATTTATTGGATCTGGTTTGGTTGAGAGCAGTTTGTACTAAAGTAACCACATTTATAAAGTGTATTCATTTCATATTGAAGACAAGTAAAAGCTTTATTCATACTTCATGGAGACAAAGCTGTGTCACCCTGTCTGAGAACAGGAAGAGGAAGTGGGGAGATGACATCACAGTCAGCAGAACTTCCTTCACTTGGATGTGACAGGATCTTAATCAAATGCTCCTTTCTCAAAAGCTACAACTCAATGAGATATTGTTTGGTTAGAGTCAGGATAAGTCTGCTGTGTTTAGTACGCTAAGACCGTTTCTTCACAGGTTCTAACATTGTGTAGAATCAGGGAATGTTTTGTCAGCAGGGAAAGAGCAACAGAAATGCATCAGGCAGGAGCAGCACTTACTGAAAGCTAGAATAACCAGTTCGAAGAAGAGGCTGATAACTCACCTGAGAGTTTCCAGTGTACATACAGTGTTGACTCCCCAGTCCAGCAGAGAGCAGCTTCACTCCTGAATCCTGCAGATCATTGATACTCAGGTCCAGCTCTCTCAGACTAGAGGAGTCTGAGCTGAGAACTGAGGCCAGAGCTTCACAGCATCTCTCTGACAGATGACAGCCATTGAGCCTTTACACGCAATAAATAGAACATGTCAGGAACTGCGATCAAAACAACAGAAAGCTTTAAGTTATTCCATAATAAAGATTGATAATGCATTATTACTTCCCATTGCGTTGTCAGACCATAAGGGAATACTCTGTCAGGCTACTTTGAGTCCTATAATGAAAGGCGCCGCTAGATGGCGCTTTTATAACACATTATTAGGCAATGAGGATTATAGATCACAATTCTTGACCCAACTAAATGAATTCCTTGAATTCAACATAGGCTCAGTTGAGGACCCTAGAGTCTTATGGGATGCTGTTAAAGGTTTCATAAGAAGCAGTGGAGGCTTCTCCATTGAGGAGAGGGAGGAAGATCCTCCCTAACATTGTTGAGAATAAAAAATGTAGATTGCCCAGACTATTGTAATGAATGAATGCCCTTAAATATGACTACTTTATTGCCTTTGAATATATAATGTTCGTTTCCCTGGGTAAAGGGACATTAGCACCCCCTATCGCCTATTGACAATTACTTCAGGGAGGAACGTCCTCCCTTTGCCACCGTTCACTCCCATTCATTTTCCCGAAAGTACTGGCGGCCGGTGGATAACATGGGTTTCAATGGGAGAGAGGAGGAAAATCCTCCTCTGAGTGGGTGGGACCTTAAGGGGTCTGATTCGCGCAAAAATCTATCCGTCTGCGCTATGAACCAATAAGCAGGATCCCTGGATGTTGAGCAGTGTTGCCAGATTGGTCAGATTTCCCACCCAATTGGGCTACTTTTAACCATGTTAGGCTGGAAAGATCATCATTGGGCGGGAAATCTACCCAATCTGGCAACGCTGTCGATAGCAAACCCGGTCTGCATTGCCGCGGCCGTGTTCAGTCTGAATGACGCAGAGCAAGTGAAATCTGCGATAGCGAGATCCTAAATGCACAATGGAAACATTGGAAACGGAGGACATTGTTAACATCTTATTACAAAAAGCATTCCATTCATTCAGTTACAGTGCTAAGTTAGCGACCAAAGAAAGAGGTAGACCACTTCCCAAAATCAAGGTCACCAGAAGTAATGGCAACGTCAGTGTTGTGAGTGCTACATGGTTTGCTAGGTACGCATGACTTACTGGTAGCATTACAAGCAATTGTAACTGAAAATAAACATAGCTAAATAACTTCAGTCAGTGAGGGCAAAAATAGGCCCAATGATAGGCCCAGATTTTTTGATTTACTTTTACAAATCAATAGTAGGCCTGATTTGACTAATATGCTTTGCATCCTTTCCTTCTCAAATTACAGTGATGCCACTGGTGGCTTTGTATACATTTTGTTCACATAACTCCCTCCCTGCTATTTTGTAGTTCACCAAAACACCCTGAAACAACTTGAGTCTCACATTCTTATGCCACCATACACCAACAGTGCAAGCAGGCCAATGGCAACCAAGCGCGCAGTCCTTCCTCCCTCACTTTAAAAACCACCAGCCGCCACTGATAAGAAGTAATGCAATATTGTTTTCCTCAAATTTAAGTAAGGTTGGATCTGCCAAATTAAGAACTTTAGAAGCAGACTTTGCTAGAATAGACTCCATTTTGCAAAATAATTACTCTGAACAAACAGCATTGTAAAGAAGGAAATACATGATATCTTAAAACAACTCTCTGAATTTTTAATACATAGAACTAGACAGCGCTACTATTTCCAAGGGTCCAGACCTAGTCACCTTTTAGCCATGAAAATCCGATCTAGTGAGCACTTTGCAGATATCCCCTCCATCAAGCTTTCAATGGAAACATCTTAACTGAACCTTAGCAAATAAATGAGACTTTCCGCTCCTTTTACTCTTATTTATATCAGTCAGAGATCAAGCTGGATAAAGATAGGTGCAGCAACTTTCTTGGTCAATTACATTTACCTCAGCTTGCAGCAGGTGTCTCTACTCGTCTGGGTGACCCGATTCATTTAGAAGAATTGAAATTGGCTGTATTTACAATGCAAAGGAATAAATCCCCAGGTCTGGATGGAATACCACCTGAGTTCTATGTTACATTCTGGAGCAAACTAGGTCCACTACTCTTTGACATGATTAAAGCCTCTATAGATAAAGGGGGGTTCTCAAGAGATGTAAATATAGCTCTGATTTCATTACCATTAAAGAAATAACGATCCAACCGAATGTCAAAATTATAGGCCTCTCAGTTTGTTAAATTCCGATCTTAAAATTTACGCTAAGGTGCTTGCACGACGTATTCAGGACTATTTACCAGAACTAATTAACTGTGATCAGACAGGATTTATAAAATCAAGGCTAGCCACAGATAATGTAAGACGCATTCTCCATGTAATAGATGCTGCAAGTGTCAAAACAGAACCTGCAGCGGTGCTGTCCCTTGATGCTATGAAAGCATTTGACAGACTTGAATGGGCCTTTTTGTGGTCTGTCCTGGAAAAAATGGGTTTTGGTAAAGGTTTTATACACATGGTTAAGGTATTGTATTCTAACCCCTCAGCTCTTGTGCTCCCTGGGCAATTATCTTCCACGCTATTTCCGGTTACTAGATCTTCCCGCCAGGGTTGCCCTTTAAGTCCGGCACTCTTTGCACTTTCCCTTGAACCTTTAGCTCAAATGATTTGTCAATCGACTATCCTACCTATCTCTGTTAATGACACTAAACACCATGTTGCATTATATGCTGATGATGTTTTAGTTTTCATGCAGAACCCAACACTTTCTTTGCCTAATTTGCTTTCCATTTGTGAGGAGTTTGGTGGTCTTTCAGGATTCAAAATTAATTGGTCCAAGTCTGCCCTCTTACCACTGAATGAGCCAGCTAAAACACTGCAAGTTCCAGCTAATGTTCCGGTTGTCCAAGTATCTTCGGATTGATATTTATCCTTCTATAAACCGCATTGTGACACACAATTACTCTGAGGCATGGAACAGAATTAAAGCAGACATCGATAGGTGGATTTGCCTCCTTAATTCTCTTCGTGCTTGTATCTCAATAGTGAAAATGAATATTCTCCCAAGAATTAATTTTGTGAGCTCAATGATCCCCCTCTCTCCTCCTGTCCACTTCTGGTCAAAAATCCACTCTAGCATCTCACGGTTTATCTGGAATACAAGACGCCCACGTCTGAAATTAACCACTACACAGAGGAAAAGGGATGATGGGGGTCTTGCAGTGCCAAATTTAAATTCTATTTTTGGTCATTTACTCTTCGACCAATATCGATTTGGTGTGACCCTACTGCTTCTGACTCCTGGCGTAATATTGAAGAAAATATAGTAAGACCATGGAATTTGCAGGATGTCCTCTTTGCTAATATTTCAGACAAGCTATGTCAGTTACGCTTTGGCCCAATTGTTTCCCACAATAACAAGGGACTGTTAATTGGAGGGAGACCTATCTCACCATCTTATTGAAGTGGCAGTAACATTCGCCATTTAAATGACATTTATGATAACATGGGCTTACGCTCCTTCCAAGATATTCGTGGTGCATTTGACCTACCCGGTTCCTCGTTTTTCTTTTATTTACAGCTCAGATCATCTCTTAAAGCACACAGTGTCCCATGGCAACAACCTTTGCCTACTCATCCAATGTATAAATTGTTTACGGTACTGGGTAAAAACAAGGGTATGGTGTCCAAACTGTATATGTTTTTTTTGGAGTCCTCATATGTTGATTTATCCCTAGACAGAGTATGGAGAAGTGACTGTCCAGATCTTGACCCAGATTTTGATTGGAGAGAGGTGTGGTTAAACATAAAGGAGGCTTCTCGTAATCCCGACCATCAACAAATTCACTTTAATTATGCTCATAGAACATATTTAACACCACGCAAACTCTACTGTATGAAGGCCTTAAGTGATCCCTTCTGGAGTTTATGTGCTATGAAAACTCCTGGCACTTTCCTTCACATGATGTGGGATTGTCCACCAGTGTCACGATTTTGGGCTAAAGTGGCATCTGTAATGTCTGACTTACTATCAGTCACAATACCAGTGACTGTCTGTCCTTTTGTTAAATGATTTCTCAATGCTCAATATCACCAAGCTTAAAATACGCATAGCACTGGTAGGCCTGACAGCTGCCAAAAAGATGGTTGCGGTGCGATGGAAGCCTCCCCACTCCCTTGTCGTCAGACACTGGCTCCTCAACTTTTTAGATGTGATTTATCTTGAACTTTCAACTGCTCGGATTAATAAGGCCACTGAGACCAATTTAAACAACTGGCACTCTGCTGCTAATTCTCTGAAAGAATTTTTAAAGTGTCCCCATTCCTGTATTGTTGCTTAAGTAAACCCAAATAATCTCCCTGGTGTGTGTTTGTGTGTGTGTGTGTGTGTGTGTGTGTTTGTGTCTGTGTGTGTGTGTGTGTGTCTGTGTTCTTTTTTTTTTTTTTTTATAAAAAAGGGGGTCTTCCCTCCTTTGAAGCAGAGTATTTTTTCAGGTCAAAAACGTCCAGCTCCTCTTCTGATGTCAGTAGGATGAAGGCCAGAGCTGACAGTTGAGCAGGAGAGAGAGATTCTCCGGAGAGACTTCCTGATGTCAGGTACTGTTCGATCTCCTTCACTAGAGAACGGTCGTTCAGCTCATTCAGACAGTGGAACAGATTGATGCTTCTCTCTGGAGAGAGAGAAGCATCCGCGGAACGGCTGCGCCGCGGAATGGCTGCGTCCTCGGCCCTGCGTCCATTCCTACCGGGCGCGTATCGGTAACGTAGCGCTGCCTTGCGAGCCAGCCGTATTCACGCGAGATCACGAGATCACGCGATAATCCTAAACCTAATGTACTCACCTTCCACTCCCAAAACTATTGCAATTAAATGCCACGCTTTGTCCTTGACATTTTCCTTATAAAAAGGATGATTTGGTACATAAATGACTTCATGTTGCTGAACTTCGACAATGAGTCTCTCGTCGTCCATGTTGCCGACCCTCTGAGACCCTTTGATTGATTGACTGCTGACCTGGTGCCACCGGTCATGACGTAATAATGTTGATGTGAAGTTACATGAGCTGAGTATTGTGTTTTATTTTGAAAATTGACCGGATGCTCTATGGCTTTTACTTTTCACTTCCTGCCCGGCTCGACCTGCTCTGTCGAAATTGACGCGGTTTAGAAGCGGCTCGCGGCAAAAATAGAATTGGACGGAAAGATAGCACCGCGGCGCGGTGTGCCGCTCCTGGGACGATGCTGAAACGTTCCGCGGCGCGCCCGGTGGAAATGGTCTCATTGATTAGAGTGGAAGCGATCAGCAGCGGTGACCGCGGCGCAGCCGTCCCGCGGCGCGTACGCCTCCGTGGAATCGAGCCTTGAGGCTTCTCTGATATCGATGTGACACTCTGCCAGGTCTGCCTCGTAGAAGATCAGGTTGCCTTTCTCCAGCTGGTTAAAAGCCAGTTTTCCCAAATAAAGAATAATCTTCCTGCTCTCTGGACCCGAGTATGGATCCGTTTCAGCTCTCCCAAGATACTCCCTGTCCCCCTGTATCAACTGAACCCTCAGGAAGTGGCTGTACATCTGAGTCACGGTCTTGGGCATCTCTTGTATCTGGGATTTTTTTAAGATGTCCTCCGGGGCCGTATTCACAAAGCATTTTATCTTACCGCTAGGAGTGCTCCTAACTCTCGCTAAAACATTTTACGTAGGAGTTTTTTCTTAAAAGTTATTCACAAAGCCGCTGAGACCTACTCTTACTAAGGATAAATCATAAAGAGTGAACTAAGAGTGACGCGCCGTTGCTATGGATTACGTCAATTCTCGTGCACGAGTTTAGAAGCGGTCAGTGCGGTGATTGGTTGTTCAGACGAGCCCACTGAATCACTGAAAAACAAGGAAATAGCCTAGGCTAGAAATGAGTTCCTATTAAGTAGTTATAGTGCAGTTAGCAGAATACACGCATGATGACAAGTTTGTGCAGACCACGATAATGACGTTGTAGCCTGCACGTTCAATAGAGAGAAAGCAAACAATAAAAATACGTTGCATTAAATCACGGAGGCAATTAAAATACCCTGCAAACTATTATCTAATTAGCATATTTCCTTTAAATAAAAGCCCATACCGGAATTCAAGTCCCCCTATCATGATGGATGATGAACAAGTGAAACGCAAGCGAAAGGCCAATTGGTCCCAAGACCAATTACTACTACTTTCCCAGTTTGTGCTGGAGCGGAGGGTGGTAATAAAGGGTAGATTCGGGGCTGGAGTGACCAGCAAGAAGAAGCGGGAGGCATGGGAATAAATTTGCGTTAACATCAATGCTTCCTTCCCTGCTGTGTGTCGCTCTACCGACGATTGCGAAAAACGCTGGTATGCCCTGCAATCACAGTGTAGGTTCGAGATTGCCGACTATAAAAGAGCTGTCGCGGCTACTGGTAAGTCCATTATTAACATTGCTTGCCTTCATTTGGGAAATGCATTTGCATGTCTTAAATTTACAATTAACAAAGGCTACAGTGATATGAAACGTGAATTAAACTGACATTTAATTTGTAGGAGGAGGACCTGCACCAAAGCCGTTGTCCCCGGTCGCATCGGTGGTGTACGCCTTCCTAGGCTCGGACATAAGTATAACTGGCCTTGAGGGTGCAGCTGATCCTGCAGTCGATTTGCTAAAGGAGATTGAGGGGTATGTATGCAATGATTGCAATAGGCTCCATGAAAAACCTTTCTGTTTAATATTTACAGAAGAATTACAATGTGCAACTGGTCAACCCACTTCCCAAAAATGTGTGACAAATTATATATATATATTCCCCACAGGAGAAATGAAGAACAAAGTCCTGCTGCAGCTGCAGCATCACATCAGACAGCTCTTCCTCTTCTCCCCATCCTAGCCCTTCCTCTGCCAGCTCTTCCTCTTCCAGCTGCACCTCCTCTCACAGCTCGTCCTCTTCCAGCTGCACCTCCTCTCACAGCTCTTCCTCTCCCTGCTCTTCCTCTTCCAACTCTCCCTCTTGGTGCACCCACTGGCTCTCCTCTCCCTCCTGCTGCTGGTGCCAGTTCACTGTTGGAGAAGAAATTGAGGCTGGAAATGAGGGTTTTAAAAAGGCAAAGAAAGGTCCTCAAAGCGAAAGAGCGGCTTATAAAAATGAAGACTGAATATTACTGTCTTAAGATGGAACATTTTAAAAATTGAAAGAAAATAAATGTTTTGAACTACACAAATGTGTGTTGACTGATTTGTGCCAAGGTGTTTACCTAAAATGTGTATTCACAAAGTGATCCCTAAATGCCAGTCCACTCGGTTCCACACGGCCAAATTCCTCGTCATGTTGATCGCCATCATCTTCTGGCTGTGGAATGTTCCTCCGCTTGCAGAGGTTGTGGAGAATGGCACATACAGTGATTACTGTGCTTGCCCTCTCTGGGGTGAGGCGAATTTCGCCGTGGAGGACATGAAACCGACGTTTCATCTGCCCAATTCCTCTCTCCACAACATTTCGTGTATGTTTGTGTGCTCTAAGGAAAATAGTTAACAATAATTAATATGGATTCAACAAATAAAAGGCGTCAAAGAGCCAATACGATGTGTTTTACGCATAGGACTAAGCGTAATCTGCGTAATCACTTACATGTTATACGTTAACTGTGCTCCCGGTTGTGGATTGAGGTAGGGTGTCAAGAGCCACGTCTTGCAGGGATAGCCACTGTCACCCAGCAAGTGACACCCAACTGGTACATGGTGCCTCTCAAAAAGCTGCCTCAGACCGCTCTCCGTTAAAATGCGCGAATCATGGGTAGCTCCAGGCCACTTGGCAACAACATCCAGTATGTTAAAATTTGCATCAAAAACAACCTGGGTGTTGATGGAATGCACCTTCTTTCTATTGACGAACGCGTCCTCGTCATTTGATGGCGCGATTATTTTTATGTGCGTCCCGTCAATAACACCGACCACACCGGGCAAGGCGGGCATACCTGCAATTGCCATGAAGTTGGCTTTGATCCTGTGTAAATGTTGAATGTCCAAAGGAAACCGGATAAACTGTTGGATTATATGTGGTCTAGAGAGCGCGTTGATGGTTTGGTTTATGGCACGGCTGACTGATGGTTGCGATATTCCTAAATCGTCGGCATTGCAAAGTTGCATTTTCCCTGTTGCTAAATAGCGCAGCGTTGCCAAACATTTTATTTCGGGACTAATTGGATTGTTTCTGTTAGTCGGGGATGTTATTGCATCCCGCACTAACTCCACAACAATTTTAATGCCCTCACGATTAAGCCTATATCTCTTTATCAACTCACAGTCTTCCATTGTCTCCAACACATTTCGTCTCGCAGCCATTTTGCGATCCTTTGTGAATAGGTCTTAGTGAGTTAGGAGTCCTCTCGAGGACTTTTAAGCTCTCCTAGACTTAGGTGCTACTTTTAGGCCTAAAATACTTTGTGAATTGCTCTTAGTGAAAAAAGTTAGGAGTCCTAAATTTAAGAGTGACACGCCCATTATTTTTAGGAGTTACTCCTAAATTCGCCAGTTAGGACCTACTTTTAGCCCTAAGATCCTTTGTGAATACGGCCCCAGAACTGTAGCAGTGATCCAACAGAAGACTGGGATGTGACACATGATGTGGAGGCTTCGTGATGTCTTGACGTGGGAGATGATTGTGTTGGCCAGCGTCTCCTCTCTGAATCTTTTCCTGAAGTACTCCTCCTTCTGTGGATCGGTGAAACCCCTCACCTCTGTCACCATGTCAACACACTCAGCAGGGATCCGATTGGCTGCCGCAGGGCGTGTGGTTATCCAGATGCGAGCGGAGGGAAGCAGGTTGCCCCTGATGAGGTTTGTCAGCAGCACGTCCACCGAGGACGGCTCTTTGACATCAGTCCTGGGGCCTGTACCACGAAGCTCGCTTAGAGGATTAGCGAGGTATGTTGAGCTCAAAGCCTGGGTTAGTTGTACCACGAAAGTCGATCTCTTTTAGCGTCGCTGTATCACCATGGTGACTTATGCTCGCAACCAAACCTGGTCGGGAGCAGTTTTTCGGCTTAGTCTAGCCGGAGATCGGCTACTTAAATCGGCATGCACAGCTTTCTAGCCCCTCCTCTGACAGTGGCGTCACCATTTGTGGGTGTTCCCGTGGACCTCGGCGCACTTCTCGTACAGGCGTCTCTCCGGAGACAGAGGGTTTTACGGGACAGAACCGATCCCTTGGCATTGTCTGACGATATTCAGATTCCAGACTTTATTGTCATTGTGCAAACAACGAAATTGTGGTTCTTCACGAGAGTTACAGATTCTCATCAAAGGGTGTTCGATATTTGATCGTCCTTGTTGGACCTTATGTAGACAATGCTTACTGTTGCGCATTGTGTCTCCGTCACAGAGTGCTAGAGTGGAGGTAGCGCATCAGTCTTGAATTTCTTTGCGGGGGGTTCGACTCCCAAATGACCCGAATTTATGTGAAGCTTAAACAGTCCCAATTCTCATGCATATGGAATACTTATCCACTAAAGCTTATGGAATTATATTTTTGTGCTTATTTCGAACTTGAACCCATATTTTCAAGGCCGTGCTGGCACCACATCTATGGTGGTAAATTGCATGATGATAGACCGGCGAATTTGAACCCCGGTCGCTGGCGTTCGGGTCTTATACTAATCCACTACGCTACAGCCGCTACCTCTCAGCGGTTGAAAACATGCAATACATTTCTACGGTGTATTTAAAGTGAATTCCCTAAATTATAGAATAAGGCAGGATGGACGTTGCTTATGCATTTTTAAATCATCATCATTCTATTTGGATTAATGGCGAACAATTCTGCATTTGGCATAGTTATTTTATAGACAATAGGCCGAATCTTTTCACTTATACGCATATAGACGGCTTGATCTATCGTAAAGGTGAGAAAAATGACGCAAAAAACGCCCCTTTCAAGTGAATGCGCACTGAACCCAAAGTGGAAAACCTGGTTAGACTAATTGAATCTAAAGTGAGCGTCGTGGTACCGTTTAACTCTGATTGCGAGTTGCGGCTCTCTCGAGCCAGGTTTTCCGCTAGGATTTCCGCTATGTTCAGCAAGCTACGTGGTACAGGCCCCTGAGCCCTGTTTCAGGTAGCTGGTTTTGAGGCAACCCCGAGTTTGTTCGCTCTGAGTTAGTGGAAACTCTGGGTTTTCCGTTTCAGGAAGCAGGTTCAGCGCAACCGAGAGTTAAGGCTGGTTTATGCTCGGTTACGTAAGCGTAAGCGCAAGCGCAAGAGGCCCTTGCGCGCCCTTGCGCCCCCCTTGCGCGACTTCTCACGTCTTGCGTGCGTCGGGCGATTTTTCTAGACTTGCGTCATTTTTTACGTAAGCTTTTACGCGAGCCGCCCAGCCTGCAAGGCTGTGATTGGTTTGCTGGTCTGGTTACTACTTCCTGTCTGGAGTATCACCCGGCAGGCTCATATACAAAAGCATTAACCTGAAGTGAAGTTAACTTTGCTGCCAACACATTATGTCGTTTTAAAATGTAGAGAGATATGCACATTTATACAACCCCAATGATCAACAACTTCATCACCCCTGTTCCTCTGTCTGTTGCCATCATTCACTGTGTATGGGGAGAACACGATCTGGCACATAAACAAACCAACGACTCCCACAGTCAAAGACGTCATTCTCGAGGTCGTCTTCAACGAAAAACTTTCCTCCACATATTACTCCACCTACTGTTCTGGCGGTAAATTGCTTGGCAACACGCGCAACACGCGCAACCTAAAAGGGAGCATGAATTGCTTTGAGTAAATTTTGCGCAACAACGTAACACCAACGCTGAAGCATGCAGCCGCCTTTAGTTGCTGCGGCAACATACGCCGTGGACCTAACCTGCTCGGGAGGTGGTTAGACCTACTCTGAGTTTGTTGTCTATAAGGCTGAAGGCAGCTCTCCGACAGAAGGAAGTGTTAGAAATGGCATGTCCTTTTCTACGAGAGCCTGTGGACGTAGAGGCTGCGATCCTCAGAAGGAATCTCCGTGAGGAACGATTATTAAGACCCCGGTTGGATATACTTTATTTTCCTGATCATTTTCTTCACGAGCGCTATCGTTTTTCAGCGCAATCTATCATTTATTTAGACCACCTTCTCAGCCCCCATGTTAACTGTCAAACGCACCGGGGGCATGCTTTAAGTTTATTTTTATTTATTTTTATCGCAATTAACGCATGTGCAGAATGATCCGCCCCGTGCATCCCATCCGCTCTGTAGGCTACTACAGTCACTTCAACGTTGTGGCTTTCCCATGATCAGAGTAGCTGACTAACCACGGACCTATAACTGCTGCAAGTCAAGAAACTCATTTTAAGAATGCAAGGCAGAAAAGACCCTGGTACTGCTTTTAACCAGATGCTGTTCTTCTCTACATGCACATGCTCAGCATAATCGTCTGCATTGTTCACTGAAGTCAAACCCTTTGAGTAAACTGTTCAACAAAATAACTTGTCCCACCACAGCCCGTGTTCTAATAATGACAATCTACTTATTATGAGGATTTTTTTATTTCCTGAAAGCACAACAAAAAAAAAAGTAATTGGGTCAAAGACAAAACTGGGTTTTCAAGCCTCCAAAAGAGAAAAGTATTCAAGAACGAAAAACTTGTTGTTCTTTCTGGACATCATAGTGTATATTATGTAATTCAAATATTTTCTGAGCAGAAAATAGTAGACAAATTACCTTTTTACTCTGATTTCTAGAAAACAAACCTTAAAACGTCATTCAGTGTAATCAAATTTAAAATACAAAAAAATCTTGGCAGGCATAAGAAGATTAAGAGGAGGTGTATGATATATTAAAACACTATATGCAAGGACTGCCTTGCCATTCCAAAATACTAATTAATTGTAATTTGAAATCTTTACACTCTGCAAATATTATTTCAACCAGCAAGTTTTAACAGTTCACCAGGAATAAGTTTTTAGAGCAAGGTGATTTCTGTTTAAAATACAATAATATTTAGTTTAGTTGTATAATTGTATGTATATTTTATGAAACAAAAGTCATTATTAGCATTTTATTCATTTTTTTATACAATATATGCATTACACTGAATGACCAATTGATTACTCTGAATGACGTTTTGTCAAAAAGGTGTCATGCAATGCCACTATTAGCACTACTATTGTTACTTATCATTAGACCAAACTAGTCACAATCCTGAGTAAATGATGCAGCAGCAGATATTGCCAAAGAATAAGCATTTTTTATTGAACACTTAAACTTAACAAAGGAACATTTAAAATTAGATGAACATTCAATGCAGAGAAGTGGCTTTCCTGCAAAAGTAATGTGCAAAGTATTTCAGCAGTGCATGAAAGAAAATGTGTAAACATTGCATTTTTAAGTACCTGAACAAACCTAAACCAGTTCAATTATATACTGCATCTATATATATTTATTATTTTTTTCTCTATTTCACAAACAGCAATATAGATACAGGATTGTTCAATTTGTGGAAACTAAATACGATATAAAGTTAGAATGATGTGATTATTGTATATGATTCTTGCATCTAATTAACAGTTTTTACTAATAATTGTCTCTAAGATTAAACAGGAATAATTAACTATGGGATAATATATTAGATAATGTTTTTCATGTCTGTTGTTCGGTTTGAACAAGTCCAACAGGAGAGAGAGCCGAACAGTGCCTATGGGAATGGACAAAGCCAAAGGAACATTTAAAATTAGATGAACATTAGATAAACATTGTCAGATTATTTTGAAAACTTCTCCCAGTCTCCATGGCTAAGCTTGGACTGCCTCGTTGTAAGGGGTTCTGGCTCAGACACAACAGCCTTGATGTCCTCTTTGAAATAGAAGACTTTGTCTGCCATGTCTGGCCAGACAAATGCATTTTTTCCAGGTGCACTCTGGTGCATGCAGTTGACTTCTACCTCCCCTGCAACTACCTGCTCAACTTGCCCAACAAAGGGCTTGCTGTCATACATGACAACAACAAATTTCCCTGTTAGGTCGTCATCCTCAGCATTCTTAAACATCTCAGCTGACTCTCCAAATTGGATGTCCACCGATGGTCCACATTCACATGCTGTTTCATTCCTACTGCAGAAGCAGGACACTTTCCGATGTTGGATCTTCCCTGGTTCAGTTGATTCAATTTGATGGATTTGGAATGTGCCCTTAACAGGTGGCAAATTGTCTGGCACACTCTCATCATACCGGCTCACATCACTCTCATCACTGACCCAAAAGTACCGGATGTTTGATGCTGTGCTTTGGAGGAGTTGGTAGAGGTCCTCTGGCTTCTGAATGTCGCCTCCCTTCTTTACATGCTCATCTGCGAGCCTCTTGACAGCACCCCCAACGCCATCTGGTGCCCCTTTACCATGAGATGCTTCTGAGAAGTTCCATGTCATTTTCTTGAACCCGAGCATAAATGGAATGGTGCTCATCAAATAAAAATTCCGTTTATTTCTGTATTGAGTCACTGGACCATCGCTCATGCAGTGCAGTGTGGTGATCAAGGGATTCTCCTTCTTCAGGTCATCCAGAACTGGCTTGAGATGAGCCCAGACTGCACGCTCATCGTGGCGTAAGGAATCCGATATGGTAGCATACGACTGATGGCTGCCAGAAGTATACACAACGATGGTGTGAATTGTGGCTTGCTTCCGGCTGGACCCAAAATGAAATGCCTGGATTTCCGTGGCCAACTTGCATGCATAATTTTCTGAAAAGTCCATGTGGACAACAACCTCCTCCTCAGACAGTCTCCTTTAGGTGTCTACACTTTTTGGTTTGATGGATCCAGTTATACTGGTGTCTTGCTAGGTTGTCAAGCTTGCTGTTAAAGACTTTGACAAGATCACTCCAAGTCCCAGATTTCCTCTTTTTGGCAAATTTAGTTGAAATCTTACCCCGATCATTTGTTGTCTCCCTCTCCCACTGTTCCCATACAATTTCCTGAGGTTCTTCTGGCAGCTGAACTTCAAGCTCCTCGTAGCAGCACTTGGGGCACAGGCGGTACATGCATTTTTTTTCTTTGGGATCACACACTATAGCTGCTAGAAGTTGAGAGATGCTTGAGGTTTTGAGCAATCCCTTTTGCCTGAGTCTTTCCACCAGGAGGCCCATGTTCTCGTGGTGTATGCAAGCGCATGTGTTCCGATCACTTGCTTTCGGCTCGGTTATATGGAACGGTCTGAGGCGTAAGAACTGCCTGTAGGATATGGAGTCCTCTTTGGCCACCTCTGTGTTGTAGACACCATGGAGTTCCTTCAGTGTTCTGCAGAGAATGCGTCTCTGAAGTTTGACCTTGTTTCTCGTGATGGTATCCTTCTTACCTGCGAGCTGTCTGCTGTTCTCGTCTCTGCTTAGAAAAGCAGAGACCTTCTCTCGCCGAGTAACCTTTTTTTTCAGATTCACTTTCTTCATATTCTTCTTTTTTGGTTGGAGCTTTTTCTTCTCCCTTTGCAAACCCTTCCTTAGGTTTTCACTCCTTCTTTGTGCTTGAGCCAATTGTTTTTTAAGTTGGAAAAGTTCTCTCTTCAGTGCAACATTTTTGTTTTTGAGTCTTTGTGTTTTCCTTTCTTGTTTTGGGGTGGAGGAGGCCAGTGGCTCACTGGCTCGTGCACACCCAGTCGGTGGAATGACTGCTGGTGGAGACTGAGTCGGTGGAATGACTGCTGGTGGAGACTGAGAGCGTGGAATGACTGCTGGTGGAGAATCAGACCATGGAATGGGCACTGCTGGATGGGGTCTTGCAAGCATTTCTTCAGAAGGCTCCTCAGAGGACTCCGGTGTAATATCCAGGACTGCCCTCAGACGTTTTTCTGCAGCCCTGTGCTGTTTTTGAGTTTCCCGCCACTGTTCTCTCTTCTTCTTCACTTCAGCAGCTGATAAACTCCTAATTGGAGGATGATCAGGATTTGCACCGAGGTTGGCTTGCTTTCTTCTCTGATAGCTGGAATGCAGATTTGATGCAATTACTGATGTGAACACATTATAACAACATTCTTAATTCACATAATTTAATTTATAATCAAGTTAATATTGAAATCCTAAATACCTTTCTCTTCTCCTTGCTAGTAGCTGTGCACGTGCTATTGGATCTTTGTTAATTTTCTCTCTGTGCTTTGCGACTGCTGATTTGTTGGAAGGCATCTAGAAAATCAATAAAACATTTTATTATTAATAACTTTAAATACATTGTTTACAAAAATGTAAATTAAAGATACTATAAGGTTAATATTTTTCATTAACTTAATAAATATGTATAACAATAATAACAATAATAATTAAAGCTGAAAGCAGCATTTTACATTGTGCTTGCACAATGCTGAGTAAAATGCCACCAAATATATTAAAAAAAAAAAAAAAAAAAAAAATTATAGATATGTTTTTTATATATATATTCCATATTTTTCATAGGCAGTGATCGGCAATTGGCAGATCATGATTTTGGTGATCGGTAATCAGTGATCGGGCCCAGAAATGCTGATCAGGGCATCGGGTATTACTACATTAGTATTACTCATTATATGAATCCTAATTATTACACTGAATGACATCCATTACACTGAATGACATTTTAATAAGTAAACATGTTTTACAGGCAAACAGTTAGCCACCTATATCAAACAATGACCTTGACCTACAAAGTTTATAACAGTTATTTACTAAATACACTTGTTTAGAGGAATATCTAACAATAACTTACCTTGCTGTGTCACCTCAGGGGTCTCCAGGGGTCCTCTTGATGATGTCACAGATTGTCACATGACATCAGTTTCTGACCTAGCTTCTTGATCTCATTACACTGAATGACCTCTAATGAACTGACTATTTGGGACAAAAGTCCCCTAACGATTTCAATATCAAAACATAACAATAACTCAATGTCCTTTTAATATCTCAATCTTATCACTCATAAAAATGTGCCAAGAAAGTTTAAATATAATTTTGTTTGGTATTTTATATATTATTTAAAGATGTATTAGTCAAATTGAAGTCCGGACCATTACACTGAATGACAATTTTGCACTTCATGACATTATTTAATATATATATTTACAATTTATTTTCATTAAATCTCTCTGAAATAATAAAGTAGATATTGAAGATTCACTTTATATACAATTTATGTATTTAATTCTCTTTTATATTAATTTAATGTATCCGGATCCCAAAAAAGGCTTGTCACGTCTTTGACCCAATTTATATTGGGTATGTTTTTAGAGCAGGGAACATTAGCCTATCCCAGTTTGCACCTCACCCACCTATAACTTATATTCCAAAATTTGGATCTCCAAAGCATCCTTTTGCATCTTTTGAATTGTTACAATTGCATGGAGGTTGGTGAGGGCATCTGGTTCAAGTAGGGCGATGACGCCATCAGTAACTGGAAGCAGATGATTAGACAGTGCAATTATTACTTGAGCCAGAATATTGCCCCATCTAATTTGCAACGCGCTGGGTTGCGTGTACATATTTAATTATTTTGAATAACCAACCTCTTATACTGTAAAGGCACTTCTATCCTGGGAGGTGGGGGGGATCAGAGGAGCTCCCCCCAGGGATGCCCTCAGCCACAGGACGCATACTCTGTTGGCTGAGGGCCATCTCCTCAGCCTCTGTGAGGGCTGCAGGTGGTGGACCCCCTCCAGTCTGCCGGGCCTCTGCATTTTTTCGATTTGCTAACATGGAGGAAAATGTTACCCTAATATTCAGTAAGCGCTATTTTGAAGACACATATATATTTATAATGCATTTTGCCTAGGTGTAGCCTTCTAATATATCTAAATCCTATTAAATATTGGCAGTGTTGGGTAGGCTGGGAAATGTAGGCCTACTACTTACATTTACTGCTTAAATATAGTATACAAATATATAATACATGTTGAACATAGCTGTTAAATTAGGTAGAGCAGGCAAAACAGCACAATTGATTTGATTTCAATTAAACATTAGTTTACCCGTTTAAACTATATTTTTGTACTTCATTTGCTGCCAAGTCCTCGTGGGGCAACTCGGGGTTGCGTAAATTGACACACACACACACACACACACACACACACACACACACACACACACACACACACACACACACACACACACACACACACACACACACACACACAATTTACATATTGAATAAGTGGAAGATATTAAACTTTCCTCTTATTTTATTTTATTTTACTAATTTATTTGACTCACGCATTGACTTGTTCAGCTATTTCCTGCCAAGCTCTCTCTCGCTGCCGCGGCGGTATTGCTTTTTTTTGTTAAAATGGGTAACTGCTCGGCATACACGTTCATTCGAATTTCCAATTACGTGGGGGAAAAGTAAGTGGATCTACGCTTTTGGTCCATGTTTGATCATGTTATCAGAGTTCCATTGATGATGGCTCTTCATAGTCAACAGGCACGCCCTCAACCCAGAGTGAACATACTCAGAGTTGATTAACCCAACGCTGATCACCTGTTCTGAAACCGAAAACCCAGAGTTGCTTTTCAACCCTGAACTCTGAGTCAACCAACTCAGAGCGCAGGATTAAACTCAGAGTATGTTAAACCAGCTACCTGAAACAGGCCTCTGGTCTGGTTTTCTGTTTTTTTCACAGTAAACATAAACACACACAGTAAACATACAAGGGGAGGAGATAGAGGGAGAGAGAGAGAGAGAATATTATTGTCTGCAATTATGTTTAAAATGATACTGCGAAAGTATTCTGTGTAATTGTATTTATTTAGTTATTATTCAACGTTTTCTATCTTTATTACATTTTCTTTATGTATTTTGCATTTTTATTTGTCACTTAATTTCTCTTTCGCTGTATTTTTTAATCTTGAGCTGCAAGTGATTCCCCCCGTCTTGGATTCAAAAAGTTGAATGTATCTTATCTGCTTGTGGATGATTTATTGGTAAATGGCTTTGTGTGTGTGTGTGTGTGTGTGTGTGTGTGTGTGTGTGTGTGTGTGTGTGTGTGTGTGTGTGTGTGTGTGTGTGTGTGTGTGTGTGTGTGTGTGTGTGTGTGTGTGTGTGTGTAAGGAGTACAGGTAAACCAGTAATCCTCTTCAGTTAGTTAATGATTGATTGTGAGAGAGAGTATCAGTAGACTCTGATAACAGCCAACTGTTCTGTTGTCATCGTCTGTTTAATACTCCTACCTCTCCTCTCTGGAGGGGCGTCCATCTTTAAGGAGAGGAGGATGATTCATAGATTGGTCACTCTTCATGGAGATACAGCTGGGTCCAGGGGAGTCTGCTCTCTGCTGCCGGACTCTCCTAGATAAACAAGATCAGACAACCACATCAAGTCAACCACATCACTAAAACAGCCTTATCCCTCCTCTCATTCACACCATGTCAACCACATCACTAAAACAGCCTTATCCCTCCTCTCATTCACACCATGTCAACCACATCACTAACACAGCCTTATCCCTCCTCTCATTCACACCATGTCAACCACATCACTAAAACAGCCTTAGCCTATAATGGAGGAGATTGAGCAATATGTTGCAAGCTGCTTGGCTTTACATTTGGACAACCTCATAATTCTCAAGCCTCTGACCACCAGCCTGTGGACATGACCTAGGCTGCCGAAAATAAAAACGATGAGCTGGCATTTATAGCCTAAATGTATGATAGCTTGCACTAATGGTTGGTATTGAACTTGTTTACTAAGGAAAGCTTCCTCTAAACTTGAGTCAAAAGTGCAACCAACTTCCCATAGGAAAACCTCTCTGTTATTCTCATCAATCACAATGACATCCGGTGTATTTGCTGTTATACCTTTAAATACATGGGGGTCATTGCATTGGAACATTTCTGGTTTCACACATGAATGTTTGTAGAACAAAACAGAGGAATAAAACATGGGTGACACATCTTTGGTGATAATGTCAACAATCCTGTCATGCCTGGCTATGTATAGTCCTTGGTAAACATTACAACCGTTTAAAATGTGGGACATAGACTCTATGGTCTGACGCTGTCCATGGTGTAGACAGTGAGAGTCATGAATATTGGGATACCAGATGGACAGATTCAGTTTAGTTGGCAGCACCTGGAGGCGAGCCTTTATCGTAAAGATTAGGATTTCCTCAACGATAGCTGCATTTTTTAGAATTGAGTGGGACACAGAGTGATCAGCTGACTGGAGGCAGGCAAGCTTCCCTTGCAGCCTCAGTCCTGTCCAGCGCTCCTTTCTCTCTTGCTCTCTGAGCGTTAGAAGGTGCGCGCGCGCGCGTGCCGATGGTGGGGAGCACGCTGGATGTTCCGTCGCGGCTCACTGTTGCGCGCACATTTATTGACAGGTCCGTGATCACAGACTTGGAGACGCTCACCGTCTCGTTGTCCGCTCTTTTCCACTCCAGGGAAACACCAGTCCAGTCACACAGGTCGTTCAGATCGGGCCAGTCAGAGTTTACGCCAAACCCTGGTGCATTGGTGTCTAGTTTACCACTGGGCTTCTTTTTAAACCCAAGGAAGCTGGGGAGGTCGCTCGTTTTCAGGACCTTGCGCCGCTCCAGGTCGAGAATGAGCGAGGCTCTGGCGATCTCTCTGACTGCCTTATCGTCGCTGTTAAGCATGTTTAATAAATGGGCAAGGCGTGTGGAAATATATGTCCATTCAATGTCTGTTATCCCCAGCCCCCCCTCCCGCTTACTATGAAAAATGAAGTCAGGGGTTGTGTGTGTGCTCATGCCAAACCACTCTCTCACTCGTTGTACAGTTTTGTTGTTGAGTTCGTACAGTACCTTCTTTGGTATGTGAACATTGGAGAAGAGATGGTGTATTTTGGCCAGAGCAATCTGCCCGATCGCCTCCAGTTTCATAACCAGAGGGAGAGGAGAGGAGTGTATCATGTCCAGCCTGGCCATGTAGTCTGTGACAATCTCGTCTACTTGCGCTGTCCACTCCCCTGCGATATTGAATTTATGGCCGAGGTAGCTGTATGTTTTGTGGCGCGCAAAGACTCTGATTGGTACATTGTTTATTGTGAATGTTGGGATTGTGTCTGATTTGGCATGATACCAGCGATTGCCGCCACTCCTCCTCTCGTAAAAGACAGCACATTTTGATTGTTTCACCGGTAGTCCAGACCACTCTAAAAAAGAGTCAGTCCTGGAAAGCATGTATTTTATAACGCCTTCGTGTCGGGAGCATACGACCACATCGTCTGCGTACCCCTGCACGGGGTTGGGGGAGTAGGTGTTAAGGGGCGCACACTGGCACATCCACCGTATCCATCCATTGATTGCCAGCACAAAGTTCACCACGCTCCACGGGCAGCCCGTTTTTATACCCAGTTGTAATGGGATTGGGACACACACACACACACACACACACACACACACTAGGGCTGTCACTTTTTATTCGAAGTTCGAATATTCGTTCGAAGGTGGGGTGAAAAGTTCGAATTCGAAGTGTAATTCTCCATTCGAACTGTAAAAATGCGCTATAAAGAAGAGAGCGGCGAGTGGCTTTTCCTCAATAAAGCGGCCCTCTTGGATCCCCGCTTCTCCCGGTTAGTCCACCTTTCCCCTGCACAGAAACATCTCGTGACTGAAAGCCTCTCACACGAGCTCATTGAAACGGAGACCGACACTGATCGCACACGACAGGGAGAAAAGTCCGCTGCTGCGCTGGGCGCGATGGGCAGCCTGTTTGGGGACTTATACAGCACGGCTGACAGAAGCAGCTGCAGCGGTAACGGAGAGCTGCGAGACTACTTGTAATTTTCTTTCCGTAAGGAATAAAAAGAGCAGCATGCCGTGTTGGAGGTCGGCCTCACAGATTGTTCGTTTATATAGGCTGTGTGTGCCATGGATGACATGCGCTCCGCATATCGCGCTCCGAGCAGTTATTGTTAATGCGTAAAAGACAGCCGCACTTGTGTGTCGGAGCTTCCTCTTGTTGTGTTTACAAATGTGTTATCAAAGATGTGTTTTTATCCTGTGCTGTTATGAATTCAGTAGGTATACGTGATTTCCACAAGAAATAAAAAGAAACACGACAACAGTTGTTGTCGTGTTTCTTTTTTTCTTTTTTTTTTTATAGTTCTAGGGGGGGGGGGGGGGGGGGGTCGAATGTATTCGAATTAATTATGGACATTCGAAATTCGTTCGAATTTCATTTTTGGAAAAAGTGACAGCCCTAACACACACACACACACACACACACACACACACACACACACACACACACACAATGCATTTCGCTGCTAAAACAACAACAAAAAATATTTCCTCAAATATTATTACTCTCAAAACATTGGCCAAAATGGAATATCTTTTTTATTTGGGCTGCTTCTAGACATTTTGGGTGGATTTTGAACGGTATGTGGGCAGGACGTTTTTTGCAGGACCTGGCAACCCTGCGCTGTTGCCTGAGGTGCTGAAATGCTCCTGGGCCCCGTTTCCTGAAAGCATCTTTAGCGTAAGTGGATCGCAGAGTGGGTCGTACGAGCATCGTACAGTTTTCACAGTTTCCCGAAAGCATCTTTGGTAACGAACGTCTTGAAAACGCTCGTAGCTAATGAGTGCTCCAGGGTACTCGTAGTACGCTAAGAGCCTCGTTAGCCTACTATAGCCTCAGTGGCGTAACCAGCGGACATAGTATTGGATGCGTTTTATTATAACACATTGGTAATGGTGTATCACGTGCGTCTGAGCCTAATGTGGGCCATTATGTTCTTAGTTTGAGAGAGACAGTCCAGGAAATGTTTGAGCAGGCAGGGCACTTAAAATGTGTGAGAGGAAGTCGGGGGGGTTTGTGCAGACTGACATAGGCTACTCATAAAACGTAGCCTAAAATAATGTAAAAAAAAATAAAATAAAAAAATAATAAATATTAATTATAAAAATATTAAAAAAATGCAAAGGGCAAAAGGCTGGGATATGGTGGGGATTGTTCACGTTGACGGGAATGTTTAGTGACATGTGGGAGGGTGGAGGGGGTTAAAAAAAAGTCTCAATCACTCTTCGACGTGTATGAAAACCAGCCGCGTAGTTATGAGGGAGGCCGTCCTCACACCGATCTTCCTCGTCGCCATCGTCCTCAATGTCCTCCGGTTCAACCAAAGCTACCCCAGCCTTAGCTGGAATGTTGTGCAACATAGCTTTCACACATATCACAGCGCATGACTTGGCCGGCGAAAACTGGAGCCCTCCGCTGGACTTGTGAAGGCATCTAAAGCGCAACTTCCACCTCCCGATCGTGCGCTCAGGATTAGGACTGATATATATGTCGGCCTAGGCTTAATCAATTGTGTTTTAATATCTTTAGCATTCATATTATTGCAATCTATTCTTTTCGTAGGCTACTCTGTTGGCCTTGATGGGGAGATATTTTAAGCCTTTTTAACCCCATTTTCCTCCGACATTCCTGCGTCTCCCCCTGCGTCATAGCCCGTTTCAGCACCATGTCAGTGGACAGGTACAATCCTACGATCGTCGTGAGTGCAGCGAATGCGCGTTTACGTTAAGAGCAGTTTCGGGAAACGCTCCAAAGAAATTATCGATGGTTCGAAAGATCCATCGAGAGAATGATCTTACAAGCGAATATCCATCGATATCGGGAAACGGGGCCCTGAACAGATCTGGATCCACCATGGCCAAAAGACTTGTATGCCTGTATAAATGTATAAATGGCAGAGTAAAGAATAAATTCATGCATTATCCTTCAACTTGAACATGTGTTTTTACAGTATAGAGTGGTGGAGGGATGACGTATGTTGGCCAACCCGGAAGTGAGCGTCACCCTGGGTTCTAGGGATGCACCGATATGAACATTTTGACCGATACCGATATCCGATATTAAAATTGCTGTCACGGCCGATAACCGATATTTACCGATATCGACATTGGTATAAAAACAAGTTTCTATGATGATTTTGTATACTGAAGAACATTTAAACACTGTGAATATGAAAAAGTTATTTCTTTCTTTATTTACCAAAACTTTGAAATACATTGTTTCTTCAACAAGTTAAAGGGCATCCATAACAAACACAAGTTACTAACAGTGTTAGTTTTAGGCTACTTTTACAACTTGCATCTATGAAAAAGTTTGGACCATAAATCACAATAACGATCACAAATCAAAATATCTTGACAAAGTTTTATATCAAATTTGCCAATATTCATGGTAACCAGACACTTAACATAAATTACAAAAAGTGTTTCAAGTTTAAGTCAATTTCAACTCAAATCTGTGAAATAGGCTAAATCAAATATATCAAGGGAGGTTGGTTGTAGTCTTTTCACTCGGTTCTAGCCCTACTGTTGATCCGGAGAACCGAGCGATAAGACTACAACCAAATATAAACATATCCGCTTCCGGCTCCGGTTTCCGTTTCAATGGGATTACGGAACGACAAATAAAACACAACAGAAACTGTGGCCGTTTCTCAATTCGCGTACTTGTGCGTGCTCGTGTGCTTGTGGACTCGTGAAACGTCATCAGTCGTTGCCCGAGCACTGTTCCAATTCGAAGCACGCATCATGCGAGTACTGTCGTAAAACCCGGAAGTGTTCTTGATGCATGCTCGATCTCGCCGTTTCACCGAGCATGCATCGGAGGTGGCTCGCGGCTGTTTCCCAAAGTGAAGGCTGCAGCCTTGCTAGGACGCATCCTTGCTAGTTGCGTCCTATGGAGATGAGAATAGAGTGCTAGCTCGAGTGCTTCCTAGCGTTTGTAGTGTTCAGACTTTGGCCGTTTCTCAATTCCTAGCACGCGTACTACGGACTCCATGACTTGCAAGCACGTACTTGGCAAGTCCGTACTTCAAGCACAGACTTGCGAGCACGTGAGTACGTACCTGCAATAGGGTGTATGCACTAAGCTGTGTGACGTACTTCCTGTTTCAAATAATACAGCTTGGTTGCTTCCGGTCTGTGTGTTTATCGCGCTAGCCTGCTGACTTTGATACTGTAAACATGGATCAAGACCGCAAACATCTAACAAATGGACCTTTTCAGAGGCAGGAGACAACCTACGCAGAGCACTGCTGTGTCCCCCACTGTACAGCGTCAGCAAAATTCAACAGGGTATTAAGTTTTTTTGGCTTCCCGAGCCAAACTGACGTGAGGAGTCGATGGATTGTGAACATACGCCGGGATGCATATGTCATCACCACTCACTCCAAGGTCTGTAGCAGACACTTTAGTCCCGACAAGTTGATTGAGCCAACTACTCCTCAGGGTAGAAGGAGACTTGCAAAAGGTGCCGTACCAACCCTTTTTGAGTGGAACCAATATACAGTCGCAACCCCAAGGCGCGGCGTGTGGGATAGAGTGGATCGGTTCGTCGAGGCTGCCCCTCCGGAAGATGAAGTTGATCAACGTTTCAAAGATCACGACTACTGCTCTGTCCCAGAACCGGCTGCCATGGATATGGCAGCATCCGCTGCTGAAAGCGTCACAAATGAAGTAGAGGAGCTGAGAAAGGAGCTACAGGAGTTACGTCTCCAGCGAGATTTTGGACTGCAACGGTTTGCTGGCTCCGACGCAGACATACGATTTTACACCAGGGAAGTCATTTCCATTTTTTGTATTAGCCTATGTGATATTAGCCTATGTGATATTAGCTTTGTCCCTAAGTGACGGGGATATGTGCCATGCAGGGACAATAGCTTTATGTTAGATTAATTTATAGTACTGTACCAAATTACTTCTTAATAGGTCTATGTGAATGATAAATAGCACACAAGTAGTGTCATGTTGAGAGATGGTGTAATTCAGGACAGGAGTTGGGAATGTCCATGTCTTATCAGAATTTATATATTTGAATGTGACCGCATCAATAGTTCAGAAAAAAACATTTATAATACAGATTTGTGTAAAGACTTACAGAGACGTTGCCAGTTAAAGTCTACAAAAGTTTATTTTTAAATAATTGGAAAAAGTCAGAGAGGAGAGGAAAATGGGAGCACTGAAGCGACAGCGCCAGAATGTGACCGTCTCCAGCTCCACCAATGCGGGTCCTAGAACAAAAATACTATTAAATAATTGTAAAAATGTATGAATTGAGCAGGTAACACCCTACTTATCTGCATGCAAGTGCACAGCAAACCACCAAACAGCGCCTCCCAATGATACATCCCCGACAGGAACACTACTCTAAAAAGAAAGAGCACAGAGACCACATTAGGGCATTGGATATCCAGACACATCAGGTCGTCTTAAAGGAAGTTGGGGCAGTTATTAAAATGCACCCAAAGAGGAAACTAAACAAACCTTTCTGTCAGCCGAGTGCCAGGGATTAGTTACGGTGCCATCCGGTAGAGCAACCGTTGCGTACTGGCCCAAGTCACAATACAGGTTAAAGTGAGGTGACTGAGGCTGAAACAGGTATATGGGTGAAATACAGGTCACCCTGCCACTCAAACACACACATATATATATATATATATATATGATAAAATCGTAATCTTAGTAGTTACTGTTGACATTATTTTGGTAACAATGTATACTTTTCAAGATTTTAAAAAAAATTATGCGGTGTCTTTTGTGAATAGATTTGCCAGCTACGACCACCTGATGGCATTTTGGTCTTTGATCGAGCCTTGTCTATACAAGATGGTCTGTGTATCCAGAGCCAAATCAGCTGCCCAGAAAAAAGAAGAAGTGGTCGCACCTGCACGTGCATCAACGGTACTTTATAAGTAGTTACAGATGTAATTATACGTGATTTCATTGCATTTGTATTTGTTTGAGCTATCCTTTTTTATTTTCCTCTCAGAGACAGCTGCTCCAGCCCATAGATGAACTCTTTCTTTTTCTGAACTATCTTTCGGCTGGATTGAAGAGGACCTGGCAAATCGCTTTAGAATTCACCAGTCCACAGTGAGCCGCATCATTGCCACATGGACTTGTTTTCTGGCCACAGCACTAGGGTCTATTTGTATTTGGCTCACACCTGCAGAGGTACAGGCTTACCTCCCGGAGAAATTCCGTGATTACCCGGACACCCAGGTAATTCTTGATTGCACAGAGCTTAGATGCCAAACCCCATCCTCACCCCTCCTTCAAAGTGAGATGTACTCTACGTACAAATCCCACTGCACCATGAAAGGCTTGGTTGGAATAGCCCCACATGGTGCAGTGACATTCATTTCCGGATTGAATGGTGGTTCAGTTTGCGACAAGGAAATGTTCAAACAGTCAGGAATCGCTGAATTGCTGACAGAAAACATGGCAGTAATGGTCGATAAAGGCTTCGTAATCAGTGATTGCTGCAAAAGCAAAGTTTACTGCCCACCCTTTCTGTCAAAAAACAAACAGATGCCAGCATGCCAGGTGAAGGAGACACAGGCCATAGCCAGATTGCGGGTGCACGTAGAGAGTGTCATTCGGAGGATAAAGGAGAACCGGCTTTTTGATGGCACCATCACCCTGTCACATGCGTACAATATCAATGAAATATTTGCAGTTGCCTGTCTGCTGTCAAATTACCAAAACAAGGCACTCGTCAAAAAATGGGTTAAGTGATTAAATAAAGACAATATTATTGCCTTTCATGAAAATGCAGTAGATCTGTCTGCTAGGAAGTAAGTAAAGATTGACTGTTTAAATGTTCAGAACACTTGAATTACGTGCAGTTAATGTTTGGATTTTCATATGCATTTGATTTCCCATTTTACAAAAATAAATAATGCAATTGCTGAGAATAAAATATATTTATGGTGATTACATGGTCTCATTGACATTTCCAGGAAGAAACGGCACTTCTGGTTGTTTGGTTGACGGTGAGTTGCTGGCCAATGTGAGGTAAGACTGCTGGTGAAGGTGAGATGAGACTGCTTGTGAGTTAACTGATTTAAGCTAATCTAATCTTGGGTAATGTTTTTTACATTTTCTTAAGACGCAGGTAGCTAGGCATGTAATAGTAGAAAAAGAAATGGTCTGCCTTTTCTCGAATTGCGCTCTGCACTTCTGGCTCAACATAGATTCTCTGCACTACGTAGTCTTCCTGCGCCCACACAACAAAGTCGCACCACTGCATTCCAGTTATGAGCAGCTGGCCTTGGACTGCCAATAATAAGAGTGGCTCTTTTTAAGTTGTGGCGAACCACCCTCCATTTTCAAATATTTGCAGTCCACAAAGTTGTGGACATTGGGGCATTTAAATTCAACAAGGCCAAATTGAGGGTATTCGTTGGGGTCAAAAACAATTCCATCCAGGGAGGAAGCAAACCAGGGGTTAGACGGATGAATGACAAGACCACAGGGTGAGTAGTTGACGTTCATCAGCTGACTGTACTCAGCTGCTACTGCAGGCTCCATCTCAGCACCTCTCCTCATGTCTGCTGTCTGCCGTGTGCCCTTAATGATGCGCTCTGCTAATGCCTCTGCAGAGCTCTGGCCTCTGACATGGCACACCTCACGAAACCTAGAGGTGGTCACTCTGGGTCAGCGGAGCAGGTGCCACTCGGAGCAGGAGCTTTGCTCACGTGTAGCCTCCTCAATTTTGTGGGCCATTGCCATGGTGACAGAAAGACTTTGCAGATTTAGCAGCTCTTCTTCTGAGCACACAAATGGACATTGGGACAGTAAGATGTCATAACCCTCCAGAGGCAGACGGGGTGTTGGTGATGTATTGTGGTGGGGTGTGATAAAGTGGGATTTCACAGGAGGCTGCTGATATGACAACATGCTACCCTTCTGCACTAACCCAAAGGCTGTTTCTACCATGGGCTTGCCAGGTCCCATGTTCATTGTAGAAACAAGAGGCTTGTCCTCCAGGTTAAATTTCGCATAGGCCTCCTCTACGCGAAGTAGGCAGGGATCTGGCAATTCTCCAACCATGCCTCTGTAGAATCCACTCCTACAAAGAAATTAACAAATTGCAACATGTATTTGCAACACAGGAAACTACATTTAACAAAGCAAATTACCTAACTCCAGTCTGGACCATCTGATTTGGGACAGGTTTGGTAAAAACCATGGTATTTACTGGTCCAGGCTTTACTCCCTGAGAAAATAAATGCTTGATGGAGGGGTCACTTTAAATCAAGACTATTAAAAAATGTAATTAAAGTTTAACTTACCATTGTTCGCGGCTTGTGCCATTGCTGCTCTGACTCCGTACAGCTTTGCACAGGGGGCACGACAGGAATATTCAACAATGAATAGTGTGCTGTCTGAAACAATAATGCTGCTAAATGGTTGCACAGAACAGTGCCAGCCACACAGGAGCAGCGGTGGTGACTTAGCATCACTGGGGATGAATCACAAAGCTTGATCTAAGAGAAAAAGGTAAATCATTAGAAATTATAACCTCAGCATCATGGGTGTAAACAACCAATTGGTTGTTATGAAGGTAAGCACTTGAACTGTGCTAGAAAAAGCCTACCATCCTGAATGCTTACTGTTATATTCTCTCCCTCTTAAAATAAAGATGTGATTGTTTTTAAAGCAGACTCCAAGAATCACACAATTATTCCACTGTACCTGTACTTCTGCTTTGCAAACGACAATAAATATCTTGAATATTGAAAAGTTGTAGTCTTGTACTCATTACCTTGACTAAATTAAATTGTGTGCGGAAAAAAGGGAGGCATGATAAACATTCAAGTTGGTGGCCCTTGAGGACTACACTTAGCTACTGCTCAACCGAACAAACCCCACTGAACAGGGATGAACACAGCATCCTGCCTACACTCAAACTGTGTGGTGCCTCGCTCTTCCTCATCGACCTGTAGCACAAGGCTCTCACGCTGACCTGCCCTGTTAGCTTGTCTTTATTGGACACTGAATGAAATAACATACAAATTCATTAAGCTTCAATTGTACTGGGTTACGCATCATCACTATCTGTAACAAGTGACTACATGGAAAGTAAGGTTAGTTAGCTACATAACGTTACTTTTGTATGCGCAAAACTGTGGCTATAAATTAAACAAATATTACTCAACACAACAGGCAAAAACATCAAGGCTGATATAAAACACTGGTTAAGAAATCTTGTTAGAATTTGCTGTTACTGCATCGTAAGACACGTTAGAAAGTGACAGTTAACTGACAGACTAGCCTTTGACAGTAGCTACTAGCTAGCGTCTGTTAGAAGTAGTTTTCTTACCTTCGTAGCTGTGAATGTAGGTTGCAGCATACAACCTAAACCCCTTCTCCAATTTGTCTGAGTTTTTCTTTCCCGACATAAACGGTGCACATCTTTGATATTTATTGCCGGCAGCTCCTGTAAACACCGGCGCTGCATCCGAATACCTAGTACATACTATTTCTGTCTAGTGTCTACTACTTGACCATACTACACTTGACTGTGTAGAACGGTCTACAGACATGCGTAGAACGCCGCCGAAACTCCACCGGATGTTTGGAGATGACGTATCTCCCCCCAGATGGCGGCAAAATGTACCTGTTTTCCGTCTTGTTATCGTTGCTATTAAATAAAAAAGTCTCTTTCTACGCGAATGGCTCTTGAAATGGATATCTCTGCTAGAAGGCGTCGTCGTCGGTCATCTCGTAGAGCGACTTACCGGCAGGTTATGTTGTATATATGTGGACATTTGGTAAGTCATTTTTTTGGAATAATAATAATACATTTACAGTTATTTGTTACTCCGTGAAAAAGACGATTGAAGTTAATTTTTCCTTTTTTATTGAACACACACACACACACACACACACACACACACAAATAAAAAGCCGCTGTTGATGGTGTCGGGTCAGCCATCTCTTCTTCGTTTGTTACCAGACTCCGGTTGCATTGTGGGATAGCGTAGTGTGGTCCGTGGTTCACTTTGGCGGTAGTATGCATTCGGAAACGACTTCCGTACTACAGAATGCATACTAGAGTATTCGGACGCGCTAGATTTTTCGCATACTACAAAATGCATACTATATAGTATGCAAGTACGAGTATTCGGATGCAGCCCGGGTGTAGAACGTTGCCATCTTGGAACCGGAAGCTGATGAGCTGTATTACGGCGAATCAGGAAGTGCTTGTGCAAGTAGCCTATTGGAACAGCAGCCGACTCGATGACGTCACCACCTCTGCTCGTCCGTTAACTGTGCTTCGGCCTCATTTAGGCATATACTACTGAACAATATAAACAAATGATATAAAACAAAATCCCAGCCTCTTTCATTTTCAAATAGTAGGCTATGTAAATATTCTGAATGAATACAAATTGAAAAGATATGCGTGTCCTGTCATGTGTATGAGCTATACACACACGACTTTATATATATTTAAGCAATAGATCACGCCAGGCTGTGGTATGTGCTCATTATACCACTGTTAAGGGGCGTTGTCCGGCCCCGACGTGCAGCGGCGACCCCCCAACAGTTTAATGTTTTATATTATACAAAACATCCATGAATTGCACATTTAAATAAACATGTCCTTGCTACATGTCTGTCATTAGTATAAGCTGTATGAATCTGTCTTTCAGGTAGGAACTATTAGCTCCTTGCTTACTGCCTCAAACTCTATGCCTGGCATACTTTTAGTCATGACTGGTTAACTATACTTTGTCATCAAATAGAGTTGTAGCAAATGGCAAATGTTTGTCTTGACGTTTTTTTTTTTTTTACAGGGCCCAACATTAACCCAAATGATTGAAATAAATAATAACGGAGCTTAACAGTTTTGTTGCAAAGCACAATCTTATTAGATCTTGTGTATTTTGAGTTAAGCCCAAATCATTGTTGTCTAAACATAGCAACTAGCAAGCCGTAATAATATAGAGAGAACATAGTTGCCATAGACATTTTATATGATAGACGGAGCATCGAATGCAACCGCCTACTGGCGCTGACGAGACGCGGGGCCGCCATCTTGGAGTGGTCATACGCTCCACTCAGTGTAATCCGTTTGGCTGGAGCAATGAACTGTCAGCGCATTTAATTAATCATACCTCACTGAATACCACTGATTTTCATGCGTTTTTTTGTCATACGTGTAGCTATAATAAAGGCCACATGGTTTGGCGTGTTTTATTATTCAATACTAATTATACCAATAGTACGGTAATGTTAAATCTTGCTTGTGAAAAGTAATCCCCCGATTCCTATTGTGGATTGTCCGCCGATTTGAGCAGGAATACGCTGAACAACAGCCCGGCATCCTGTTTCTGCTGCTGTTGCTGCTCCCGGTTGACCACTCCAAGATGGCGGCCGTATTTCTCGCGTCCCAGCAGCCAATGCTCCGTCTATCTATAAGATGTCTATGATAGTTGCATTATACCTTTATCTTTTGCTCGTTTCTCCTCTTCTTCTTTTCTTTTTTTCCTGAATTGGGCACCTGATGGCTTTGACCTTTTCCTTTCCATTTCTGTTTATTTGGCACTCGACAATCGACGGATTTGAACATTGAATTTGAAATTGTGTAGACCAAACCAATTCACCTTGGTGGCCACATAATCGTTTTGTATTAGTATTAATTATTTTCATTAGCCATTTCACACAATTCCAAAAAACAATAACGTGCAGAAATTGGAAAAAATGAAAGACCAACGACGTGTATATATTTTTTGCCTCTAATGACGTCTATGGTATCACTCCGCACGTAGTCCGGTAACTTGTCAATGTAATAAGCGGGATATGTATCAACCCTAGCGTCGTCGGTTGCTAAGCGACGACATCCACGTCTTGGGCTGACTATTTCTCTGCTGATCAACACTACGAATGCTGGTAACAAATAAATTGTTTCGTTTCGGCAAGTAGCCGTGTAATAAGCGGGATAATGTATAGAACGACGCCAGTCATTATTGAAATATAAGCCCCTTCATGGCGGAGCAAGACACCTCCGCTGCGCGTCGGTGTCCTGTTCGCCCTATCTGGGATTATTTTCTCGATAATGACCGGCGTTCTATACATTATCCCTTACATATTTATGAAGGAAATGGGCGTTTTTTTTGTTGTTATTTTCGAGTATTGCTCTACAGTGGATTCCCCCCCCCCCCCCTTGTCGTACATTTTGGAGACCCACCCATACCAGAAGTGAACTGTCACTGCGCCCCTCCCCTTTCCTCTTCTCTCAAAGCTTCTGTGCAGACTACTGCACGGCACCTTTACAGCAAGCAGGAGCGCCTCGCCGCTCCTGCAGCTGCAGTGGGCGCCAATTGCCAATTCCAATCCCGTCACAGTACATGATATAGAAAACCGCTTCGCGATGCAGATGATTTTATTTTTTTAAAGTGCTTGTGCCGCCCCCTTGCTTCATGCAAAAATGCCGCCCCGGGCGATTGCCCGGTTCGCCCGTACCTAAAACCGCGCCTGCTTGACCGTCATGGTTGCTATGGTGGTTGCTATCGACCGCCCCCTCTAATCCTTACATGGCTTTAAAAACCACGCGGCAAAGGAGCTGCCGTCAATTTTGTTGTTTTTGTCGTAAACTAGGGTCCGATGGTTAAAAAATATCCAAGGTATCCTTAAAAGGCAGCTTGGATATTTTTATTTTCTGCAGTTTAGACTTCTTCTATAACCTATTTTTGAAAGCAAAACACCAAGCTCATTGATGACGAGGCAGGGTTATTTGAAACAATTTATTGAATAAATATTTGTGAGAGGTCATTCCTTCTCCTGAGTTTGCTTCCTATTTATGTCTAGTGTACACCCCTACTGTCCACAAGCATCCCCCCCCCTCCCCATATGGATTTGGAGAATCGTTGCCACGTCCCAGTGGTGGAGGTATCATATATATGAAAGAGGGCATTCAATTATACTACAATGATCAATTAGGAGGCCGAAGCCCTAAAGAAAGTGATGCAATAGTTGACTGAGTCGAGAACCTTTAAGTAAGCTGTACCTTGGAGTCTCTTAGATATCAAAGGGGGTCTCAAAGGACGCATACGCTTCAACCTGTGGCTCCAGCCCTACAGGAAATGACTCAGCAAGTGCTCAATCTCGTTGCACCTCACCCAGCGGCTCGCTTGAAAGATTTTGGCCAGAAGTTCTTCCAAGAACAACACCTATAGCCATCCAACATGCATATCTGAGAATCAGGCCTCTCTTTAATAATGACAAAAAGTTATGAGAGAAATACACATTAACTTTTTGTTATCTCATAAACGGCGTGGTGCCGGCTCCTTTTGACCTTTTGACCCCAGACTCCAAAACCATGGCCAGAGGCCAGCTGTGTCTACACACCTTAAAGGTCCCATGACATGCTATTTCATGTATTCTTTGATATAGGTATTAGTGGGCAACTAACACAGTATTCAAAGACGTTCCCGAAATTCAGCCGTGGTGCAGAGTTACAGCCACTCCGAGCCAGTCGCACATTGAGCTTCTCATTTGCATTATAGCTACAGACACCAAAACAGCGCATTTGGGGGAAGCTCAAAATTTAGAACCCTAGCCTATGGGTTTCCTTCCCAGCAGATGTATCGCTAATCCATTTCTTATCTATAACCAAAAAGATGTAAAAGGGAAATAACAATGTTTAAATTTGCATGTTCAATATCACTTGTGTGTTAACCGTATTTCATAATAACAGTTACCTTCATCATACTACCCGATTGTCCTACACTAACTATGTATATTGGATGACCTAATCTTCATTTATTCTACATATTGCTCGCATTTGATGTTGTCCACACTTTGATTCACTCCTATGTACATCGCATACCACATCAAACGTGCATACGCCTTATTCTCTGCACAACATCCTATTGTGCCATCTTTTGCATACCACATCAAACGTGCATATGTCTTAGCAAAGTGAAGTAAAGTAAAACCCAGTTTTATCTTTACTTATACCACGGTCTGCGGGAATACTCGATTCTGATTGGATGCAGGGTGTGCATTAACTCCTGATATACGGACACCTGGACAAGTAGTTCCGTCAAATTGTCTGTTTACCGTTCTCAATTAATGCGCTAGCTGGCGTATCGTCTCTAAAATAGTATTAACCATAGCAACGGGAAACAAAACAAAGCTCAGCGGACAATAATACCTCCCGCTACCTCGCGTTCTAAAGTCGTAGCTATGGTCCGTCCTAATTACTGGAGGAGGGAACAACGTTTCCGTTGCATGAGAACCCAACGGGCGTGTAATGGTAGTTCCGGGTATTAGTCGGACCCTCAGGCGTAACCAGGTATGTGTATGTTTTGTGGAAAACTTTATATTCGGATTGTAAAACGCATGAAAATATAAATTAATGGTCTTAATTTGGTCACCGTTGGTAAGTGACCGTGGTATAAGCGGGATAATGTCCCGGACACGTCCATTACTATTTCCAAAACAGTTTTTTTAGCTACGCAGGTCCCAGACCTAACTATACCATTACATGAACAGTGAAGTTATCGGTTGAAACAAATGTTATTGCAATTGAACTAGAGCAGTTGAGCTAACTCCCGCCTTGTGCACCGGTTAAAACCATGTGCATCATTTATTAATTAAACATATTATTTTAGCAGTTGAACCCCGTGTCTATTTGAACCATCCTGGTTCTCTAATATCAATGTGCATGACACAACCCGTGTCTATTGCACTCCTGTTTTGATACACAAAACACATGAAAACAGACAGAAGGGCCCAGCAACCTTGAAAAACATAATGTCTGAGTGTTAGGCATTCGTTATTGCATAAACTGCTATTTCCTGAAGAGAGAGAGAGAGAATATTAAGATTGGCGTAGTTTGTAGTAATGTAAACAATTAGAATGATGAATGCCGGGCATCCATCACTGCTTGGGTTGAAAAGGCCTGAAGAGAAAGAACAAATTTAGTACAAATGTAAACATTTACAGATCGTTTAAACTATTAATGTTGGTGAATCAAAAAACATTGATTACAACCTACACAAATATTTGCATGTTTTGCCGATATCAACTAGGGACTGGCTCCCTGTATTTCAGCACCCAGACACACAGACCCCCAAATATACAAACAAATATACTAAATTTACATTCTGGTTCCAAAACATGACTAGGTGTTAGGGGTGGGAGGGGGCAAGGGGGAGAAAGAACAATATGAAAATAACTTCAATTTAACTAACAATAGAAAGGCGAGTGGCCTTGTTAAGTATTTTAAGAAGCTGCATTACCCTCACATAGCCACAAGGGGAGCAATACCTTATTGAAGGCTGCTCCCTCTACAGAAGGCAGCACCTTTAGATAGGTGAAGAAGCCGAAGCCATTACGTCACCCCGGCCACGCCCACTGCATAGGCCACGCCCACTTGACGTCCTCTATCCGATGATTCGAAGTGAAGAGCCCAGAGATCAATAGGTAGACGGCGGAGAGCCAACGGGCCTAAGCCCAGGGGCTTGAAGTAGATCACGGTATTTTCCTCTCCACGCGTTAGATACAATTCCCTCCCTTAAGCTTCATAATTTACCATACCGAAACATGCCTACTTTATAACAAATAAATTGAGTTAAAAGCAATTTTCTTCGAAGAATACTGCAATAGCCTTCTTCTTACAGCAATATGAATAAGGAAGTGAGGGGAAGAGAGTGTTTGAAGGTAGATCCACGAAGGGGGTGCGGAGGGGGGGAAGTGGGGTGTTGGACGGGATCTTAAGAGGGAGATGAAAAGGTTTCAAGGGGAGGGAGGCGTTAGAGGGGTGGGGTGGGGGGGTACTCGTGTGTAGGGGGCCTGGAGGGGACTTTACGAGCGTAGGGGATCAGGGGGTCTTTTACCTTAATAATTCATCGTCTTTAATAACAAAATACCAACAGACTTGAATGTAAAATGTAAGCATGGGTGGTATTAGTTTAGAGGATCGGCATATAAGATGGTATTCACTCCGAACGTCCGCTATGGAGCTACTGCTTAGGAACACAGATCGTGCCGGCCTCAGGAAAGGTCAGAGGAATCGGAGAAGTGAAAGATAACTCTCGTTAATATACTATTTTGGCCCGATCTATACAGAGACCGATAGTGGAGGACTTCACCTCTCAACCAAGAACGATTTAACGACGAGTACTCAAAACAACTCAAGTGTAAAGAAGGGGGGAGGGAGGGCCTTCAGAGTTCCTTGCAACCGTTGATCTACACGTGTTGTTATGCTAGGCCTCTGGAGCAGCACGATCGGACGGTGGCTAAAATAAACTTAATAAACACCTAAATGTTCTTATAACCAATCCTTTTTCAGATTTAATCTTTAAAACAATGAGTTCTACTTACCTCAGACGTGTGTGGCCTGTTGAAGTTGTTTTAGTCCCGAGAAGCCCGCCGGGATTCTCGGGACTTTCTTCCAAACGTTGTGGGTCACCAAATGATTGCAGCATTCTTGAAGAAAGTTGTCCAATCCCGGGTTGCTTTTAACTCACTTTATTTGTTATAAAGTAGTCATGTTTCGGTATGGTAACTATGAAGCTTAAGGGAGGGAATTGTATCTAACGCGTGGAGAGGAAAATACCGTGATCTACTTCAAGCCCCCGGGCTTATACCTATCAGATTCAGTGGTTCTGCGCAGGCGCATGATGACGTGTAAAATTGTAAAACCCATTGTACCCCTGAAATCTCCAATAAAGACGTTTTAATACAGCATCAAATTATGCTCCCAATATTCTTATGTGTCAGGAAGCGTATTTAATCTATAGACCAACTGCCTCTATCAAACGATGCTCCCACTACAGAAATACGTTATTGTACACCACTACACACTCCATGTACACTGTAAGGATATGGGGAGCATAATTTGATACTGTATTATTATAACATCTTTATTTGAGATTTCAGGGGTACAGTATGTGTATTTTATACCACACCACGGATCAATAGTAATCATGCGCGGAACAAAGTAGGTAGCACAATATGATAGGTAGCAGAAATTGGCAGAACACCCAGCTCGACGGAGTAAAAGAAGGCATGGCGAGGAACGGAAAGCTACGGTATGAAGCTATCCTTTGTTTAGACAAAGTTGATTTCTCGCGCCTTGTAGTGCTAGCACTACCATTGCAAGCTCGTGCAACAGCATTATAGTTAACAGATAAATGCAATGTTGGGACTGCACGCGACATCTTTGTTGATTCCCGCCCGATTTCGTCGATATTAGCAGGTTGTAGTCATTGCACATCCAAAGGCAAGCGAAATTAATGCAATCTTAAAATTGTAAAAGCCCATTAAACATAATCTACTCTGAATGAAAGGTTAAATGTGACATCAAGTTACAGAAGCTACAGCTGGCTCACAATGGCATTTTATAGCAAGGCCGATAGCCCCGTTGGCCTGTTGAGTTAGCCAAGTAGCCTGCTAAAGTTTGCACTATTCTTGCTGTCTTCATCATACTTCGTGGTGTTGAATTAAACAATTACTAGACTTGAGTGTTAAGTGTAATTTGCCTCTGCCTATAAGCACATATAATTTGAGTTACATTTGTGTTTAACCAGCTAGTTCATTAGCTATTGGCTCATTAGCTAATGCCTGGATATCGTTGTCACGATAGTACTATAGCTAATTTAAGATTTATCGAATGTTATCGATATCAGAATAGTCTATACTACTAAAATTAAAAATACAAACATTGAAAATAAATAGCTACTTCAAATTGACTTACCTTACCTAATAATTAATAATTCTAGTAATTTTTTTAAGAAATTCTTCTGTCTTCTATCTCTCTTCTCTCAAAACCAACAAAGGCAAATTTCGTAGTACTGGGTATTTAACCGTCTTTATTTCACGAGAGCTCTAACTTTGGGAGTACTTGGTATTTAACTGTCTTTATCGCAAGAGACCTCTGAGGCCTGGTTCTATAGTTCTACAAACGCGACACACGCTACCTTGCCAGCGCTATTTCTTGCACAAATTATTTCCCAGATTCTGGGAAATAAGTTTTGTATTGCTGATCTAACAGCAATACAAAATCATCACTTGGTTTTTATGGCATACCAACAGTGAGTAAACGGGAAGGGACAGAAACGGAGGGTTTGAGCCAGCGTTTCAACCTTGTTTCTGTTCCATTGTTCCTTTTGCGTCACTTTTGTCATTCTGTTATTCAATTTCGTTTTTGGTCAATTCAACCACACAGAATAGACCATCATATTGCAATGTACTGTGTAAATACAAATATTAAAATTAAAATTAAACGTTGACATTGAGATTCTTATTTCCTGTGTCATACTGTATACAAATCTTAAAGGCAGCTTTCTGTAACTTACGATTACCACAGGTCATGTTTTAGGGATATCATTTTTTTCATGTGCTTTTAAAGGTTGGGTATGGGATTTGCGAAATGCCAGCAGATTTTGAAAATACACAACTCAAATGGTCCTACCCCCTCTCCTTCAACGCTGACTCTGACTCCACCCATTCCAAGTACCTGGACGCGCAATCATGCACGAGCGCGAACACAGATGCGCGAGAGCGAGCCAGGCTAGCGTAGGTTTTCGTTTAACAACATGGCGAATGGAATTGTCTTCTACTGCTAGGTCCAAATGTGGATTAACTAGTTCCAGTAGCTACCGCAGGATAACAACAAACAGGAGCTTGCTCTGGGTCACGAGTACTGCACGAAGGGGTCGCGCGGGGGAGGGGGAGTGCAGTACGACCGTTTGATTGACGTACTAACGCCTCGTGCCCACTGCACCGTCAGTCAACGGACGTGGGAAGGCGTGGCTGACGGATGGGGGAGTAGTCTTTGCAGAGGCATCCGTCAGCCAATCAAATCGCTTCGCCGGGTTCTTCCCGCTTCTTCCTGCTTGTTGCGATGCAAGATTACCCGCTTTCCAGTATCGTCAGAGCCCGAGTCGCGTCACAGTGCTTAAATTTGCATACGCGATCTGATTGGATGACGGAACCGTCGCTGCCGAAAAAGTTGAAAATTTTTCAACTTTCTGACGGTGGCGAACGCTCCAACTGAACGGACGGATCCACAATGCATTGCGCGTCCGTCCCCATTCAAAGTCAATGGGCAACGGTCAACTGACGGAGGTAGTGGGCACGGGGCGTTACTGTCCAATGCAACTCGGTGGCTCTGCAAATCATTGGCTGGAGTTTTTCGAGCCCTGCACATTCCACAGATGATTGACTTATTTAATTTTCCTGTCAGTACTTCTAACTCAGTGGCTGTAAGTGGGTTATGATAAGGATTTCAAGTAATTTTGCAAAAATGGCCAAAAAAGCGAATTCCATACCCAACCTTTAATGGTGTCACAAATTATAACAATAGAGTGTGGAAATGGTGCCATCGACTTTTTTTTAAAGCAAAATAAGATTTAGGTAAGCATCGACAATCGACTCTTAATCAAATGTTATATCGAAAAGGAAAGCTTGTGTGGCAACAAGTAGTTTGTTGTCATGGTGACTGTCAGCTGTGCGGCAGTCCCAGCCAATCACGGTGGGAGACTATCTATAAAGGCGGGCGTAGAGCACCTGTCGGCCTCTTGCTTGCCGTAGGCTGGGTCACGTTGCGCCTGGGCGTCCATTTCCGCTTCCGTGCGGTGGCAGGTGAGCTGCCGGTCAAGGCTGCATTAAATTAGATTAGATTAGATTCAACTTTATTGTCATTGCACAAGTAAGGACAACCAGTACAACGAAATGCAGTTTAGCCTCTAACCAGTAGTGCAATCAATAAAACGTTTTTGTTAAAGCAGCGCTATAAGAATAATAATAATACATAGAACACAGATAGCAGATAGCAGCTGAATATAAAGTGCAGTAATACATAAATGGTTAATACAGTTAATACAGTTGATCCTCATTAATAGTAAAGTGCATAGGTAAAGTGCATAGGTGGTTTGAGGTAGTCAGACTGACCATAGTCCATGTTCAAGAACGGGGGGGGGGGGGCTAGTGTAGGGTCTTTGTGTTGAGCAGTGTTGTAGTGTTGTGGAAAAAGCTGTTTCTGAGCCTGCTGGTGCGACTCCTGAGGCTCCTGTAACGTCTCCCGGACGGGAGGAGAGAGAACAGGGCATGACTGGGGTGTGTGTGGTCCTTGATGATTTTGTTTGCACGTTGCAGACACCGTGAATGATGAAGATCAGTGAGGGCAGGGAGTGATGTGCCAATTATTTTCTGAGCAGTTTTAACGACTCGCTGTAGGGCTTTCCTATCAGCCATACCACACCGTGAAGCAGTTGGTGAGGATGCTCTCAACGGTGCAGCGGTAGAAGTTCCGGAGGATCTGAGGGGAGAATCCAGCTTTTTTCAGTTTTCTGAGGAAGAAGAGGCGTTGTTGAGCTTTCTTGATCAGAGTGGAGGTGTTGAGTGACCAGGAGAGGTCTTGTGAAATATGGACACCCAGAAACTTGAAGTTGGTGACCCGTTCCACTTCAGCCCCGTTGATGTGAATGGGTGAGTGTATGCTTGCCTTTGATTTCCGAAAGTCAACAATCAGTTCTTTGGTTTTGGTGGTGTTGAGCACAAGATTGTTACTAGCGCACCAAGCTGCCAAGTGCAGGACTTCCTCCCTGTAGGCTGATTCATCATTATTCCTGATCAGGCCGAGCACTGTTGTGTCGTCTGCGAATTTGATGATGGAGTTGGAGTTGTGAATGGGGGAGCAGTCATAGGTGAAGAGGGTGTACAGTAAGGGGCTAAGCACGCACCCTTGTGGCACACCAGTATGTAGAGGCAGTGTAGTGGAGGAGAGGTTGTTTAACCTCACCGTCTGTGGTCTGTTGATCAGAAAGTCCAGTATCCAGTTGCAGGTGGATATGCTGATGCCAAGCTTATTTAATTTCATGATCAGATCAGATGGTATGATTGTGTTGAAAGCTGAGCTGAAGTCGATGAATAGCAACCTAGCATAGGAATTGCTATTGTCCAGGTGGGTGAGGGCAGAGTGAAGGGCTGTGGATATGGCATCCTCAGTCGATCTGTTGGCACGGTATGCATACTGGTGGGGGTCTAATGCAGGAGGAAGGCTGGGCTTGAGGTGAGCTAAGATTAGCTTCTCAAGACACTTGGTGATGATGGGGGTCAATGCTACTGGTCGATAGTCATTCAGACACGCTGGGTTAGATTGCTTGGGCACGGGGACGATGGTGGTGGTCTTGAGGCACACGGGAACAACAGCCTGGGCCAGTGACAGGTTAAATATGTTGGTGAAGACTCCAGATAGTTGCTCAGCGCACGTTCTCCACACGCGCCCAGGGATGCCATCCGGGCCAGCTGCCTTCCTTACATTCACCCTGCTCAGCACTGACTGCACGTCAGAGGCAGTGAATCTGAGGGGTTGTTCGCCAGGTGGTGGGGTAGTTTTGACAGGCGTAGTGCTGTTGTCACGGTCAAAGCGGGCATAAAAGTGATTAAGCTCGTTAGCAAAGTCGGTAGTGGTGGTAAGGGGGGTTGAGTTTGCTCTTCTGTAGTCTGTGATGGCCTGTATTCCTTGCCACATACGTTGGGGGTCTGAGTTATTGAAGTGTTCTTCAATCCGTAGTTTGTGGCTGTGTTGGGCGGTCCGTATTCCCCTTTTCAGGTTAGCCCTGGATGTGCTGTAGGCTTCTTCGTTGCCGGATCAAAAAGCAATGTTGCGGGCCTTTAACAGTAGACGGACGTCCTTGTTCATCCAAGGCTATATCTTGATCTGCTTATGAGAGTTGTGACATCAATTACGCCTTTATTAATATATTCCAGAACAGAGGAGGTATATGTCTCAATGTCCAGCTGAGAGTCAGAGGTGGCATTGGTGGCGAACAGACTCCAGTCTGTGCGCTGAAACCCAAGCTGTAGAGCGGCATCTGCACCCTCGGGCCTGATCTTCACAGTCCTCACTGTGGGTTTCACCCGGCTAATGAGGGCTGTGTATCTGGGCAGCAGCAGCAGGGAAATATGGTCAGATTGACCCAGGTGGGAGAGTGGTATAGCCTTGTAGGCATCGGGGATGTTTGTATACACTTTGTCCAACATTCTGTCCCCTCTGGTCGGGCAGGAGACATGTTGGTGGAACTTGGGGAGTACTGACTTCAGGTTTGAATGGTAAAAATCCCCTGCAGCAATAAATACCCCTTCTGGGTGAGCAGTTTGTTGTGTGCTAATAGCAGAATGTAGCTCTTTCATTGCTAGTTTGGCATTAGCATCAGGGGGTACGTAAACGGCCATAATAACAATGCATGAGTGTTCTCTGGGTAGGTAAAAAGGCCGGCATTTAACAGACAGATATTCCAGGTTCTCAGAACAGTGACTCCCGATCGTGACAGTGTTTATGCACCATGCGTTGTTGATATAAATGCATAAACCACCGCCTCTGGTCTTACCGGAATCTTCAGTTGATCTGTCAGCTCTGAACATAGTCCGCCCCTGTAGTTCAATTGCAGTGTCCGGGATGCGGTTGTTCAACCATGTTTCAATGTAGATCATTATATTGCAGTCCATAATCCGTTTATGAGAGGTAGTCCAGAGCCGTATTTCATCCAGTTTATTCGCCAGTGAACGCACATTGGCTAGGAACAAGCTTGGTAGTGGTAGCTTATGCGGGGTTAGCCTTAGCCTAGCTCGTAAACCACCCCTCTTCCCCCGCTTCTGTTTACGTTCCCGACGCCGCCTCCGGGCCCTCTTTTCCGGGAGAGCTGGTATGCTGGACCACGGTGCTCTGGCTATATCCGTTGGAAGCTGAAAATCTTGAAAAACTTGGTATAAGTCGCTTGTGCAGGAAGCATGGATATCCAAAAGTTCTTGTCTACTGTACAATATGTTCCCATAGTAACGTGGGAAGATCGCAACCAAAAACAAACAAACACTCATTAATTTGCACAAACTGGGGAGATGCAGAGCCTCGCGCTGTACTCGCGACGTCATCAAACGCGCATGTTGCCCATCCAGTACTAATTTTAGTTATTGTTTTGTAAAGGCTCTTGCTTGCCGGAGGCTGGGTCACGTAGCTCCTGTGCGTCTATTTCCGCTTCTGTGCAGTGATAGGTGAGCTGCCGGTCACGGCTGCATCTCTCTTATACGTTGCCTTTCCAGTGCTAATTTTAGTTATTGTGTTGTAAAGGGCTCACTTGGATGTTGCTGCTGGCTGCGCGCTGCTCATCGATACATAGCCGATGCCGCCTACTGAACTGTCGCTTTGGTATAGCGTCCCGTTCCCTGCTCCACGCCACGTTGGCCGGGACTGCCCGATTGGGCGGCCGACAGTAGCGGCGCAGCAGCGGCCAATCCACCTATAAAAACCACTGCTGCTTTGCTTCCACGTTATTACCGCCTTGCCAGGGCCAGCTCGGACCCGATCGCTTTGCCGTTCATTCGGCTAGCGATAGTTTGTTCCTTTTCCTGTTGTGTCTCTTTTGTTTAGTTGGTGCCACTACATCTTAAAGTGTGTATGTTATGTTATGTAAGAGTTTTTGCTGATTTCTCCTTGTGTTTACTTATTATAGATTTTGTTTATTTAATTAATTTCTCTTATTATTATTTTGTTTCCATTATGTTTTCTAACTGGTTGCTCTGCGATCCCCCTCAATTCAGGTGCTGAGCCTACGGTGGTGGACTGGTGTCCTGGTCACGGTGTCCCTTTTGTATTGTGTTTGCATTTGGTTTATTTTTCATTTGTTTTACGTGTGGTGTTCCTGGTACCCCCTTTCCTTTGGATGCAGGTGTTCACAGTAGGTCTCAGCACTGATTGGATCTCAGCACCCAATTTCCCTCCTTAGTGAGTAATTCTCTAGTTTTAAGAACAGACATTTTGTGTAAATAAAAGTATTTTTGTATGATCGAACTGCCGTCTCTGCCTCATTGCATAACGGACCTCAGTGCCTTTCCTTCATTTGTGCTAGTCCACTTAAAATAAATCTCTGGGTGAAATTCCCAGGGTGGCGTTGTCTGGCAATAATTAATGCTACCGATACTGCCTTAAGAAAAGGGGCATCACTCCATAGCTCGTGCTGCCACACTTGCATTAACAATGTTTGGTCTTCTCTGTGCCAAGTATTGCACAGGCTGCAGAGGGCATGGAGATTACTTGGTCCCTCCTCATAGCTGTGAGCTACTGGCATAAAATCAAGACCCATTTGGTCAAACTCAGTCAACCAGACACAATTGTTCTTGTATAGCTGTCCTCGCACACTTTTTCATTTTTCAGGCAGTTGCATATCTATTTTACAGCATTCAAATTGTGATAGACATTACTCTTGTTTGAGGATTTCCCCTGCATCACATAATTGACGCATTAACTACGGAGCAATAAAAATAAATAAATAAATAATGTTTTGCGAGATCTCGCAAATGGTTTGCGATATCTCGCAAAGACTTTGCGAGATCTCGCAAAAGACTTTGCGTTATATCGCAAACCAACTTCCGCAGCCCTCACTCACCAACGGTCCATGCAACAGTCATATCTATTAATCTATGATAAACCGTACACCAGAAAATAATCATGGAGGATTTAGAGCATTTCCTTCAGTCCAGAGGGGTCCCAAGAGAGGACATCATGCGAATGCAAAGAGACAAGGTGGGCAGGAATTTAATTTAACAGAAGTTGGACTAGTTTCCCTGCTCTGAGTTATGCTAGTCCAACGCTGTAGATGTTGTAAATTAGCTTCAGATATCTTTTAGTTTTCTTTATGAGGGGCTATGTGTGTTTTATCTCTGTGTTTTAACCTAACAGTACATCTTATTAAAAGAACAAAGTAGACGTAACTTAAATCTCAAAAATCGTTGGGGTTACTCATTCACCTGAATGAACAGAACTTAAGAATCAATAATTGATGTAATAACTCTTTTGTTTTGAGTGCTGCTCAAATATAGAACATTTTAAGTCGAATTTATTTATTCCAGTGTGTTCCATTGACTTATTTAACTTAAGTGTAGCTATATCATTTTCATCAGACTATATAAGCTACACTTTGTGTAATTAGTTTTTATTGCTATCTCTATTATTTATAATTATTTCTGATTATTATGCAATGCCCAATTAAAACAAATAATTACTGTGACATAATTTCAATGATCACAGTGTAAAGATTTAAAGTTAATCACAGAATATTGGCATAAATAAATAAGCTTATGACACACATTTTCGTTCAACTTTTTTTGATTGTGTCTCAAACAGCTTGTGTGTCTTTTAACAGGCGCTAGCTCTTTATATTTGGGAAACCCATTATCAAAAACGGCTGAATCCGAATACTCATACTTGACCACTATATAGTATGAATTTTGTAGTACGCCAAAAAATATAGCGCGTCCGAATGCTCAGTACGCATTGTGAAGTACGGAAGACGTTTCCGAATGCGTGCTACCGCCAAAGTAAACCACGGAGTTCACTACGCTATCCCACAATGCAACCGGAGTCTGGTAACGAACGAAGAAGAGATGGCTGACCCGACAACAACAGAAAGACGTCGTAGAAAGCGGCGTAAAATAGTAAAGTAAGTAATTAAGTAAAAAGAGACATTTTTAATTTAATAGCAACGATGACAAAACAGGTAACTTATCAAGGTCATTTTGCCGGCATCCGAGGGGAGATACGTCATCTCCAAACATCCGGTGGAGTTTCGGCGATGTTCGGAAGCGTTCGGAGGCGTTCTACGCATAGCTGTAGACCGTACTACACTGTCAAGTGTAGTACCGTCAAGTAGACGCTGAACAGAAATAGTATGTACTAAGTATTCGGATTCATCTGCCAGTTCACGTTGTGGTCATTGCGCAGATGCGCACGGTGATTGCAACTAGCCCTCTGTTTTTGGTTGGGAAACCAAGTTTACTGGCTATTTTTTTTCAACGTGAGCAGTGAACTTCAGTTTCAACTCGTGGTCTTCTCTTCACGCGCACAGCGACGACGGATCAGACTATTTTTGGACATCTTTTCATCGTTAGCATCAACTCCGGGACAGCGGACACTTGCTTTTTCGCCGACATTTTCGCCGACAAACTTTCGACACATTACCCAGCCGGCGAACAGTTTTATTGTCTACTTGAGGTAATGTTGCTCGGTTGTGCTTTACCTTGCATGTAGTATATGATAGTGTTAGCAACTGCTGCTAGGTTGCAAGTTCTATAAAAACTTTAGTTATTCGAAAGAAAACACAATTTTTAATAACTGCATGTCTTGTTAACTAACGAAGGGTGAGTTTTATGTGTGTTTTATTCTTTACTAAGTCACAGTTACCATCGTAAACGTTCGTATTTTTTCAAGGATGTTTTAGCGCCTAAAATCACGTCTTCAGCTCTACGTCTTTTGGGCATGTTTTCGTCAAAGTCGGGTTGTATTAGCCTGGCAATTGATCCGTTTTTGTGGCGTTTTTACCCTACACCAGTTTTGTCAGGAACATATAATGTGGAAATGTAAATTGTGCGTTTTTTCTAGTAACTTAAAAATACAGTTACTGAGACATTACAGACTTTACCATGGTCAGTATTCAACAGTTTCACCTTTACCGTGCCTCTACAACAGCTGCATGTGTACATTTAGTACTTTTAATTAATTCAAGGTACATTTGTCAAGAATACATGCAGGGAAAAGAAAGGTAGATGGTGACACGACTGGTTTGATTGTGAAAAGGGCATTTCATTGCCCTGTTTGTGATTTTGAACAGCCATTTGCTGAGAGAGAAATGTTTATACATCTCCGGGGGCATTTAAGGAAAAAAGAAACCGTTCCCTGTCCATTCGGTGCCTGCACGTTTAAAACAAATGTGTACTCCACGTTCAATGCACACAGATGCAGAGAACATCAAAATACTCAAAATACAAAATAATCCTATTGAACAGGATCCAGGTGAACTGACAGATGAAAATGAAACTACCCCTGTAGCAGGAGGTAGCAATGAGAAGTTAGCAGAGCAGTTACAATTCAATCTGGCTGCCTTTTTCTTAAAAATGCATACTGTTCTCCATGTGTCACAGAGGGCAACACAGGAAATCATTGAACATGTTGATCAGTTGTTTTTACTGTCAGAACCTTGTTGTCAGGGATTCTGTAATAGAAATAATGGAAAAAAAAAATTGCCCCTTTACTGACACACTTGTGACTGAGATAGTCCAGGCAGTGTCGGAGAGTAATGTTTTGCATAAGTCAGTTACAGCTGAAGGACACCTTTCAACTGCCAAAAGGAGGAAAACATATTATGAAGAAAAGTTTCCACTTATTAGGCCTGTCGAATACCTGATTGAGTCGTCACAGCATACCTTTATGTATGTACCTATTCTCAGTACTTTGCAACAGTTGTTAAAAAAAACGGATGTACTTGAGAAAGTCAAAGAAACCCCTTCTAAGTTGCCTGGACAGTATTTGTCACACTGTGATGGCTCCTACTGCCAGGAAAATGCGCTTCTCTCAGATGAGGGTCAGAAATTCACATTAATTCTTTATGTTGATGATTTTGAAATCGCAAACCCCCTAGGAACATCACGAAAAATACACAAAGTATGCGCAGTTTATTGGACATTAGCTAACCTGCCAGCAAAGTACCGTTCAGCTCTCCATTCAATTCAACTTGCCCTTTTGTGCAATTCTAATGATGTGCGGGAATTTGGATTTTCAAAAGTCTTTGCACCCCTCTTAAAGGACCTAAGAACTCTTGAAGAGGTGGGCGTCTATATCGAGGCCTTTGGTGACTGTGTCAAAGGAACAGTCTTCTCAGTTGCAGCTGATAACCTTGCTGCCCATGCGCTAGCTGGCTTCAATGAGTTTCAGGTCGACATATTTCTGTCGATTTTGTCTTACTACTCAGACTGAAATGCAAGTATCTGATGCAGTCACTGGTGTTAACCTGAGAACCAAAGATCTGCATGACAGCCTTGTTCAAGAAATTCAGAAAGGTGACGCTGAACAGTGTTATGGGGTAAAACGCAGTTGTGTTCTCTCTGACCATCTCAAATATTTCCATCCTCTCACAGGATTTCCACCTGATGTCCTGCATGACTTGTTTGAAGGTGTGGTTCCTGTTGAGTTGGCACATTGTTTGAAAAGCATGATTGCAGAAAAATATTTCACTTTGGAGGAGCTGAATAGAGCAATATTGTTTTTTCCTTATCAACATTCTGATAAGGTTGACCGCCCTCACCCAATTCCTCAAACTTTTGTCAGTCGAGGAACAATTGGTGGGAATGGACATGAGAATCACACTCTCCTCAGGCTGCTTCCTCTTCTCATTGGCTCCAGAGTCCCAGAAGGAGACAAATCCTAATGGACTTAAAAGATATTGTGGAACTGGCTGTGTCTCATAGCTTTACTGACGAAACTATTCAGTACATGGCTTGCAAGATTTTAGATCACAGGCAGTTGCTACAAGAAGTCTTGCCCAGTTTAAGATTAAGACCAAAGCACCATTTTATTGAGCATTATCCACATCTCATAAAATGTTTTGGTCCACTGGTGCATCTCTGGACAATGAGATTTGAGGGAAAGCACAAAATCTTCAAGAAAATTATTCGTGACACTAATAACTACAAAAATGTGTTAAAAACTTTAGCAGAGAGACACCAGAGCATGATGGCTTTCTATTTGTCTTCACCACGTTTTTTTAAGCCTTCAGTACAAACTTCAAAAGTTGAGTCAGTCTATGTCGATTCATTGCCTGTCGTTACACATGTGTTAATATCCAGCATGACGGACAGCAGCAGTGTTTATCGCACAAAACAGGTAACCATTGAGGGCACAACTTTTGTGACTGGCATGTTTGTTTGCACCGGGACACATGCTGCCTTGCCTGAGTTTAAGGAGATAAGAAGCATATTCCTAATCCAGAATGATATCTTCTTTTTACTGAAAGACTATGACACCGAATACACTGAGCATCTGCGCGCGTATAATCTAAAAGAAAGCAAGGGCCATACAGTGAAATCTTTGTTCCAGTTGGCTGACCAAATGCCACAGTTTGCCTACAAAGTCTATGGCAAGCTATTTATAACAACTAAACATCATATTCCAGTCACAGAGTGATAGCCACATCACCCCAGAGGACATCCTCCTCTTCCCCCTGGGACCTAAGGGAGATCTCAGACCCTTTCTATTTCTTTTTATCTATTAACTCTATTCCAACTCTATTCCAGCTCTATTCCATCACCTTGACACCCAGGACAACACATTGTAAGGTAATGTCAGTTTACACGTTTGCTTTTCTCACACACAATGATCGGTTCTCAATATGTAAACCAGTACCAGTGAAATAAATCGTTTGCCATTATGTGAAGATAAAATCGAATCAGTCTCTAGTCTGTAAATTTGAGGTAAAAAATGCAGTTCGTTTTTAAGCTTTGCGCAGGACTGTAATGCTACCTTTGCTCAGTCTCCAAGTAACAAAATGTAATGTGTTGTCCATGTAGGCAGCTTATAAAAACAAAGAGCAAGGGAATACAGTTTTGTTTTTTGTTACAGGTTCCTCTTACACAGTGTAAATGGAAGATTCTGACGTCCTCAAACTAAGGGTCGTCCTTGACGATGTCAATGTTGAGAGGCTGATTTTGCCCTCTCGTCCTGAGACTATAAATGCCCTCATATCTGAGGTGAAAAACAAACTGAACCTGTCGTATGAATTCCGGCTTCAGTTTCAAGATCCAGAATTTGACAATGGTTTATGCAATTTAGTAAACATAGAGGACCTGCCATCCAAGGCAACTATTCAAGTAGTAAGACTCATTGAGGCAGATTTGTCCTCTACGAGCACGGATGATACCGTGTTACTGTCTGACAATACTGTTTCACCTGAGCGTCTTTGCCGGTGGCCAGAAGTCTTCATTGTTCCAATATTCTCATATGAGGTGGAGTATTGTCTGAGAGAGGGCAACTCTGTACTTGAGAGAGAAGGGAGAGGTCTCCGATTGACCAGAGATCAAAAACACAACATACTTGATGTCATGTCTGCTGAAATCTACAAGCACAAAGCTTATCCTAGTACATTGCAGATTGGCAAGGCTGCAGAGGCTTTAGTCAGTAAACACCCCTGCCTCAAAGAACATGGTTCCAGAACTGGATGTGAGGGTTGGAAAAACAGCCTTCGCTTTAAGATGGGCAACTACCGGACCAAACTTTGCAGAGCTGGTATAAAAGATGTGGCTGTGAATGGAGGCAAGCGTAGCAGGATCAATCCAGATGGCACAGCTTCCAGGGCAAACATCAAAAGACCAAGAAGAGGAGAAGTGAACTTCCTTCCCAATTATCCCTCTGGTGAAACAAAGGACACACTGGAGATGCAGAGGCTTAACATGGTGGAGGAGTTCAAGAAGACCACGGCTGAAAGAGACATGCTTCTTGTCAACCAACAAATGCAGCGTACCTTTTCACTAAGGCGTGAAGAAATGGTAAATTCTGCTCCTCCGATTGATGTACTAAGGGATAGATGGCCTGCACTTTTTTGTGAACCCCAGGTGAGTAGAAAATAAAATAATCACTTAAAAAGCTGACAAGACACGTGAACACAATTATCATTGCAACAGCTGTAAACTGAGTCAGGTATTGTATAAAACTTACTTTTAAGACAGAAAAATCATTAATAAATCATAAATATCTGATGTTTTAGATATTTCTGTCTTAAAAGTTTTATACAACAATACCTGAATCAGTTTACAGTTGTGATTATTATCATATCAAGGTAATTATAGTAATTGGTGTGTTTGTTTCTCTGTGCAGCTCTACTTGGAATTCCATAGGATCACCAATCAAAATCTGGCACATTCCTTTTTTTCTGAGTTGGATAAATACACATCACAGCTTCTGAAATTGTACAAAAAGAAGACGACTGGAAGATTTGGAGAGAAGCTGCAGCAAGTTGTGACAGCATACGAAGAACAGGTAAACACATTTTTATTACATAACATTGACCATTTATGTGAACAGCTGACTTGAGCATCAGCTAATGTATCTATGTCTTTGTTCAAAAGGACAAGAACAACATCACTGCAGCCAGAACAGCAGCCCTTGCCGGCCTACCACTGTACCTGAAAGAGGATTCTTCAGACATATTCAAGACTTGCACGGTAATTCTTTATTCTCCTGCATGCATCAAAACTTGAAACTGAAACATCACTGAACAGAGTTAATTGAAACTGCCTTATACGGTGTGCCCAATTGGCTTTGTTTATAGCAGTTCCCTTGCTTAGGTCACCAGCAACAAAAACATAGTCAGGCGCCATTCGAGAAAGATGTTTTCAGTAGACAGCTGTTAGTTCACTTCGGGTCCATATCATTTCTCCCACGCTCCATTGTTCAGACCTCTTGGTCGTATGCGGACACCTCCGCCGGCAGAGCAGCCCGAGGATTCCGCATACGACCGAGAGGTCAGAACAATGGAGCGTCGGAGAAATGATATGGACCCGAAGTGAACTGACAGCTTTCTGCTGTAACATCGCTTTCTCCTCCATTCGTTTCAATCTGGACAGTAGAGAGTCAGAGCAAAAGTTAATTTCCCCAAATTCATATCCATATTCTCCATGAGCGACATAAACCCTACTACGAGTCTTTTGTTGTGGAATTACCCGAGAGTCGGAGAACCCGTCGCAGTCGACAAGTGGATATTAAATGATCTACACCAGAAAGAATGTTAATTTCTAGGTAGTGGACAACATTAAAGGAAAACCACATCAGTTCACGAAGAGCACCCTAGATACAAAATCAGCAGAGACTAGTTATCACTGTTTATGTCCTTTCACTCTTTAGGTCTGTGTTTTCATCAACCCTTTACATTCTTCCTAACACATACTAAATAGATACTTCTTCACCAGGACGAGTCTGAGGTGTCCCAGGAGGAAGCTGTGGCTTTGGTGGCAGTGGTCGCTGAAGATGAGGGGCTGACAGGAGTTCCTTTTGACCCGCAGCATGTGTCCATCATCCTGGAAGGCCAGGTGGTGATGTCTACAAGATCATGGACTGACTCACTTCTACATTTGAGCTATCCCGAAAAGCTAAGTGGCTTCTTTGAGTTCATCCAGGTTGTCCTCCTAAATCTTGATGAAGGGAGAAAGCTGCTCAAACCAAAGTTGCAGGCATTGAGAAATGGGCTGGAGTAAATTTAGAGAGATCTTTGTTTTGTTTTTTATTGTTCCTGATAAGTGGTTCTTAAAGGGGACTTATTATACCACCAGGTGTGAGTGTGATTAGCCTTACAAGCCGTTTCGAAAATCTGCCTAATATGACATCACTAGTGGGTGTGTCCACCTAGATCTGTGCTGGATAGATCTATCGACCAGCCTACCCAGTGGACTGAAGTAAACATTGCTCATCTATCCAGCACAGATCTAGGTGGACACACCCACTAATGATGACATATTAGGCCGATTTTCGAAACGGCTTGTAAGGCTAATCACACTCACACCTGGTGGTATAATAAGTCCCCTTTAAAAATTGTGTTTTTTAAAGCAAGTGTGCAGGAAGTTTAATTGTCTGCTCGAGTCACGCTGGCTGTACTGTTGTTGAGCCGTGTTAACATGTTTCGATGGACGGGACGGCCTTGAGTATAAAGCTGTTTTGCCTAACATTCTTCCCTTCCTTGAAGGGAAGAATGTTAGGCAAAACAGCTTTATACTCAAGGCCGTCCCGGCAACATTCTTCCCTTCAAGGAAGGGAAGAATGTGTTTTAGTTTAGTGTGTTTCTTGTATTATATTGCCATAAAGAAATGGCATGTTTAAAAATAATAATAATTAGTAAAGCTGTTTAAATGACTACTTGAAATGAACATGGAAATGTTATGAATGTTCAGCATTCAGCTTAATAAATAATTTAAGTTGGATCAGAGATTGGTGAATTCATTGTGTTCATTTAACTTGATTGATTTAAGGCAATCGGTTTCCTCAAATGAATTGAGTAGACAAAATGTAATTTTAAGTTGTCACAACTAGAATGTAATAAGTTATTTCAGTTGGAAGATGAAGTTGATTATACTTAAGTAAAAAGATTTAGCAATACAAGAGGCATTTAATGCCTCTTGTATTTAATTCACATACATTTAATTCACATACATTTAATGAACACATGTTATATACGTTGAATGAATTGCTGCATTTAAGTGTAAAAAGCTAATTCTTTACATTTCACTTCAGTAAATGGAATTAGTAATGCTAACTCATATTACACATGTCACTAACTCTAGATATGAGTTATCTTTACTCGCATAAAATAATTGCTGGTACTTAATTTATTTGAGTTAGTAAACTTAAATAGTTCAAGGCAATCGGTTTCCTCAAATAGTTTAAGTTGAACTAACTTGTCAGGTTTTACAGTGTAGAAAGATCGAAATCGGATGGCTTCATTTTACTGGCATCGATTACCATCAAGTTTGGACCCAAAATAGGGGGGGGGACAAGGCACGCGACAATGGAGAAAGCTTCAATGGTGTCTCTGATCCTCGAACTGGGAAAGCAGCTATTTTTCCCAGACGGAGCCTCGACAAAGGGCCGAGCAGAAGACTTTGACTTTGTTGTCTGCGATTTCAAAAGAAAGGAGATTGCTTTAAATGAATCTATCGGCAGTCTTTACAAACAAACTAAGTTAAAGCTGCTTAGATTTTACATCTGCACCAAAGAACAAGCAGCTTTAACAGATCAGTCCTTAGATGAGGATTCTCAACAGTGTTTATCCACTTCAGATGAGGATGTATCTGCCATCACTCCCATTGATGCAGATGAAGCATTTACTGATGACCTGGAGCCTGTGCCTTCATCACGCAGCGACATCACTGATCAGGTTTGTGGCCCTAAAAAATATTTGCAAAAAATATATGGCGACACATTAGTGCCATAATTCACTAATGTGATAAAAGATGCATTCGGGCGTATTATATTATTCCACACGCGTAGATATTAACTGCGAGCGCGCAAATGATCTCTGCGCGCGCGCAAATTACCTCTGCGCGCGCAAAACAGCCTCTCGCACGCGCAAATTACCTCTGCGCACGCAACACAGCCTCTCGCGCGTAACAGCCTCTCGCGAATGATGTTCTCATTCAATTCTGAATTGTACAGTAAATGGCCATTTACTGTACAATTCAGAATGGAATGTGAGGAGGGCTGTCAATCAAAATTTCGCGCTTCAGAAACGGCCAATCATAGGAAAGCCCACCCTGCCTTGGTTCCCTCCCCCATAGTGCCAAAACTAAATTTGCGCGCGAGAGCAGAACATCATTCGCGAGAGGCTGTTACGCGCGAAAGGCTGTTTTGCGCGTGCAGAGGTAATTTGCGCGCGCATAGATCATTTGCGCGCTCGCAGTTAATATCTACCCGTGTGGAATAATATAATACGCCCGAATGCATCTTTTATCACATTAGTGAATTATGGCACTAATGTGTCGCCATAAAAATAAAGTAGTAATAATGACAGAGACCGATGGAAATCGATTGTTGTACCTGTGATATATATGTGGGTGTGTGTGTGTATGAATTACATCTGAAAAATCTTCAAATATTATGCTTAATAGAGTAATGGAGCTTTCTTGAGCAATACTTTTTTTATTACTATTGAATATACATTGTGAAAACGTGTTTCACCTTGCCATATTTGAAATAACCGCTTTCAAAAAAATTAAACATGATTTCTTCCATCAAAGAAGCTGCTTTTCCAGAAGCAACCAAAGTCCAAAAAACATAGGGGCACATCCGAGATTGTGACTGCACAAGCTTCAACAAAATCCCATCGCACTCATTCAACTCCAAAAGACAATACAAAAGCCCACATCGGACAGGGGCAGGATACTGATTCAAGTGATGATGATGTTTTGAATCATCTCGAGCCTTCCTCTGATTTGCCTGACTCCTGCTTTGAAACTATTGATCTGACCAGTGCAGTTCCACAATCGGAGTCTTACTCTGATGAGCCAGACACTGTTGAATGGGATCCAGAAGATGACCCTCGTGGAGCATATGATGATTGATGACAGATGTCATAACATTGAAGTCTGGCAACAATGAGGATATCACACAGGTAATTTGATTAAAATAAGCAAAGGAAGTAGAAATAGTAAAACCAGAAAAAAGGAAGTTTGTCCAATGTTTGTCCATTCTGTGATACAGCAGAAGAATGACGGTGCAACATGGCGTCCTCAGCCAACATGGTCTCACAGGAATCCGTGAAATGACTACGGTCGGACGCTTAACTCGAAATCCGTGGCCACATCACGGAAACACGCCGATATCTGTGTGTGAGCCACGGAATAACAGTGTCATTTACTTGCATTGGAGCAAATTCCGTGGCCACATCACGGACAATTGAAGTGATTCCATCAGACCACCACGGATTTTGAGTTTAGCCCCCGTGGTCGACTCGCTCATTGAAACGGGGATCCGTGTGTGAGCCACGGAACATCAGCGTAATTAACTTGCATTGGAGCGAATTCCGTGGCCACATCACGGAAATCGGCGTGTTTCCGTGATGTGGGACATTAATAGCCACCGGGAGAATCCTCCCCGGTCCGGCCCTCCCCCCCCCCCCGCCAAAAACGTTTTTTTTTTTTCAGTAATAAAAAAAGAAATCGGTAAAAATGAATGATATAATTATAATTAAGAAAATAAAAATGTGTAAAATAGGCCACAGTTCTGCTCTGTGCGGAAGAGAATTGGCACTCCGAGAATTGACGCACTTCCTTACAAGACCGGTAACCATAGCAACGCCAGTAAACAAAAGCAAGCAACCACGAACTTGCTCGCCTTCTCTGTCTGACGTGTCTTTAGGGTCATTCCATTAGACGTGGGGCCGCTCATATATCCCCCTACATTTCCGAAAATGGACTTGCCCTGCAAGCTGTTTATTGGATAAACGCATTTCCCAATCCAAGGAGTCAATTCAAGAACAAACAAATTAAAGTAAACTGTAGTTCGTATTATTTATTTATGGCTATGAAAGTTCTGTAACGCCTGAATAATGAAGAATTAAATGAAGTAAAAAGAAATGATGTAAAAAAAAAAACATGAATGAGACATAGAGAGTAAGCAAGTGGTATAAATATTGGTTGGATGTTCACAAGATATATATTGTTTATTTCGGGGATTTTCGCGGCGTCTTTACGGGGAATAAATTATGCTCAGGGCCGGCTTGCAGACGCTTCGTGGCCGCTCACAACTGTGGGCCGGTCCAACTGACTTCGCAGGCCGCTACACAATTGCGGGCCGGTCCACCTGACCTCGCCGGCCTGCCGGCCGACCGGGAAATCTCCCGATCGTCCCGACGGCCACTCCGCCTCTGGGCCTATGTTTTCTTTTGTTATTTTTTCTGTTTTCTTCATTATATGAATGAAATGCCGTGAAATGCTGTGGTCCGTAACCACGGCGGCGCGTACACACGCAGCGGCTTGGGGCTCTCCAGACTTTTAGGTTTTGTTAGTAAATGTTTAGTTGTAGTCTTAGTTTAATTGTGAAGTTGTTGCCACGCAATCATCTTGGGGGTCTCCTGACCATAGATTTTTGTTAGTAATAGTTTAGTTATAGTTTTAGTGTAATTGTTTACTTGGGTTGCCATGGCGATGGATACACAGCTCTCCAGGCTAAACGTTTTTGTTTATTAATATATATATATTTTTTAGATAGATAGATAGATAGATTCATACTTTATTGTCATTGTGCAAACTTGTACAATGAAATTGGGGGTGGTGCTCACTACCCATAGTGCAAAATAAAACAGTGCAAAAATACAAACACAAACAACAGCAATAGGCACAATAAATATAAATATGCAGTCATAACATATAAGTGTCTTTTTTTTAAAATAAATAAATATGGTAGAGGATTTCACATGTCCATTGGGGGGGGGGGGGGGGGGGTCAGGCGTTAAGTAGACGAATTGCCCAGGGGTAGAAGGTATTCCTCAGCCTGTTTGTCCGGCTCCCAAGGGACCTGTATCTCCTACCCGAAGGGAGGAGTTGGAAGAAGCCATGGCCGGGGTGTGATGGGTCACTCATAATTCTTTTTGCCCTATTCAGCCCCCGGGAGGTGGCAATGTTCTCCAGGGAGGGCAGGGGGCAGCCGATGATTTTTCCTGCCATCTTAATAACCCCCTGCAGGGTTTTCCTGTCTTTGGCTGTGCAGTTTGCGTACCACACCGTAATGCCATACACCAGTACACTTTCAACAGCAGAGTGGTAAAAGGTCTGCAGCAGCTTTGTCCCCACCTGGCATTTCCTCAGCAGTCTTAGAAAAAATAGCCTCTGCTGAGCTTTTCCGACCACCGCAACCGTGTTGGTGTGCCAGGTTAGGTCCTTACTGACCTGCATCCCCAGAAACTTGAAGGAGGAGACCTTCTCCACGCAGACCCCGTCTATCTGGAGTGGGGTGAGGTCAACTCTCGTCGCGCTCCAGTCAAATATCATCTCCTTGGTTTTGCTGGCGTTCAGCAAAAGGTTATTAGCTGAACACCAGGCTGTGAGCCTCTGGACTTCCTCCCTGTATGCTGTCTCGTCACCGTTGGAGATGAGACCCATCACTGTAGTGTCATCCGCAAATTTGACGATGACATTGGAGTGATGGGCGGGGACGCAGTCATGCGTGTAAAGAGAATACAGGAAGGGGCTCAGCACACAGCCCTGAGGGGAGCCCGTGCTGAGTGTCAGGGTGGAAGATGTTTGTGTCCCCATCCTCACTGTCTGTGGACGGTCCGTCAGGAAGCTGTAAATCCATTTACAGGTTGGGGCAGGGAAATCCAGGTCAGTCAGCTTCCTGATGAGAATGTTCGGCAAGATTGTGTTAAACGCCGAACTAAAGTCAACAAAAAGCATCCTGACATAATTCCCCTGTTTTTCCAGGTGACTTGCTGCAGTGTGGTGGACAGTGGCGATTGCATCAGCTGTCGACCTGTTTGCTTTATAAGCAAACTGATGCTGGTCAAAGTTTTGAGGGATGCAGGACTTAAGGTGGGGGAGGACGAGCTTCTCGAAGCACTTCATGACGACAGATGTTAGTGCCACTGGTCTATAGTCATTTAGGCTGCCTATGGTGGATTTCTTTGGAACTGGGACAATGGTGGCTGCTTTGAGGCAGGGTGGGACCATAGCCTGTTCCAGAGAGGTGTTGAATATCCTTGTTAGGACCCCTGACAGTTGGTCCGCGCAGGCCTTCAGTACTTTTCCCAGTACTCCGTCTGGTCCTGCTGCCTTGTGTGGGTTTACGGCCTTCAGGACTCTTCTCACCTGATGTTCCTGCAGCTCAAGCTGGTGGGTGCTCAGGGGCTGGGAGGACAGAGGAGGAGGAGGAGGAGCAGGAGCAAGGTGGGGTTTTTGAACTTCAAAACGGGTGAAAAAGTTATTCAGTTCTTCCACCAGCGAAGTGTTGGCAGTTACTGCATCCGAAGGGGTGCCCTTGTAGTTCGTCAGGTGTTGTAGACCCTGCCACACTTTCCTCAGGTTGTTGTCAGCCAGATGGTTCTCCACCTTCCTCTTGTAGTCCACTTTGGCTGCTTTGATCCCTCTCCTCAGGTTTGCTCTTGCCATCCTGTACTGGTCCTGGTCGCCAGCCTTGAAGGCTAAGTCTCGGGCTTTCAGCAGTGTCCTCACCTCAGCTGTCATCCATGGTTTCAGATTATTGAAAACTGTGATTTGTTTGTTCACTGTAACATTGCCCGTGCAGGTCTTAATATAAAACAAAACAGACTCAGTGCGGTCATTTAGCTCCAGTTGATCAAAAACAGCCCATTCGGTGTGGTAAAAGCAGTCCTGTAGCTGGCTGAGTGCTCCCTCGGGCCAGATTTGTACAATTCTTTTGGCTGGTTTTATTCTCCTCCTGAGGGGTATGTAAGCTGGGACACTGAGCAGGGAAATATGATCCGACCTGCCCAGGTGGGGGAGGGGTATTGTCCTGTATGCTTTCTTAAGATTTGAGTAAAGCCGATCTAATGTGTTTTTACCTCTGGTGGGACCCTGGACATACTGCACAAACTTGGGAAGCACACTCTTTAGACAGGCCTGATTAAAATCCCCAGCAACAATAAAAGCTCCCTCAGGATGAGCCTTCTGTTGTCTGCTTATCAATTCGTGGAGCTGGGAGACAGCCGTGCTGACGTTGGCATCCGGGGGGACATATACAGCAGTAACTAGTACCACTGTTAGTTCTCTTGGAAGATAAAACGGTCTGCACAGAACAGTCATTGTCTCCAGTTCGGGAGAGCAGTGGGTGTTTATAACTCTGCTGTCCATACACCAGCCTTGATGAATGTAAATACACAAACCTCCTCCCTTTTTCTTAAGAGAGCTGCTGGTTCTGTCAAAGCGGTGCATGGTGCGACTAGTCAGCTGCACTGCTGCGTCCGGAACGAAAGAGTGAAGCCAAGTTTCCGTGATTATCGTCACGCAACAGTCCCGAGTGTGCCGATTCTCCGCCATCAATAACTCCAATTCGTCTGTTTTGTTGACCATGGATCTGGCGTTGCTCAAGAAGATGCTCGGCAGAGCCGGTCTCAAGGGCTGTTTCCTCAGCCTAACTAGTAGACCCGCTCTGCATCCCCGTTTCTGCTTCCGTTCCCTACGCCGCCTGCGTCGCCTCCCAGGCCCGACAACAGTCCAGGCAGAGCACGGTGGTCTGGCTATGTCTGGCGGTATGTTGTGAGACTGCTGAAAATCCGGTGTATTGTCGATTTGACACGCAAATCCGATGTTCATCAAATCTGCACAGGTATATGTAAAACACTGAGGTAGAGAGCTCCGAGCCGCAGCGTCCGTGCGCTCCGCCATCGCCATGACTACCAAAATACTAAAAAGATACAAAATAGTAAATAGAGAAAAAGTCTGGTGTAATGTCGATTTGACGCAAATCCAATGTTCATCAACTCTGCACAGGTGTATGCAAGTCTTAACCCACTCACACATGTTACTTCACACACACAAAAGCCACACATTCAACAAAAAAAAAAAAAAAAAAAAAAAGCACTGGGGTAGAGAGCTCCGAGCCGCAGCGTCCGTGCGCGCAGCCATGGCAACGGCTTTAATTTTAACACTAATGTGCCCTCCACTGGCAAAACAGTATAGCCGTGCTGAGCTCCTGGTCATAAATCGTGATGTACATTGACTGTCAAGCGAGATATCCATCCCTCCCGAGATCTGCAGATTAGCCAGCGAAAGCTCTGCCTCAACAGGCCGGCAGAGGAGACGCTGTGAGCGGAAGCAGAAGCAAGGAAGCGGGCCGGTGTACGAGCTCGGCTAAAGGCTAACCCATCCAAACCACCGCTTCCTTCAATCTTCCTAGCCAATGTTCGCTCAATACGGAATAAACTGGACGAGATTAGACTTCGACTCACAGCACAGAGGACTTTGACTAGCTGCTGCTGCATGATCTTCACCGAGACGTGGTTAGACAGCACCACACCAGACGCAGCTATCCAGCTAGCAGGCCGCACCGTCTACCGGGCCGACAGAACAGCTGACTCGGCTGTACAAAGGCGGAGCAGGCAGCCATCCAGAGGCTGATTAAAACAGCGGGAAGGATCATTGGAGTAGAGCTGCCCGACATCTTGTCCATCTCCTCCTCCCGTTGCCTGCAGCGCTCTAAACGCATCCTCACAGACCCTTCTCATCCTGCCCATCATCTGTTCCTGTTACTCCCGTCAGGGAAAAGGTTCAGATCAAAAAAGGCACGCACCTCCAGGATGGCAAAGAGCTTCTATCCCTGTGCAATAAGGCTCCTCAACAGCTTGACCACCCCACTCCCCACCCCCCTTCATCTCCCCCCGCCCCCGGCCCAGCCCTCCCTGCCCCCCATGGACTGCACTCTAAGACTTGATGCACCTTAATATGGAGATATGGAGATATATTGCTTTTATTATTATTATTTTTATTATTATTTTATGTATGATATTTATGAATCTATTTATTAATTGTTATTTATTATTATTTAGCTGTGTAAGTCTGGTTGCCTCTACTGTCTCGTTGTCTTTATGGCAATGACAAATAAAGTACTTTGAACTTTTGAACTTTATATAAAAATGTAAGTGGAATTTTTACCATCTCACCAGTGTCCCTGGATTTCAACGGAACACTGGAATGAAGAAGACTCGTTTAGAAACTGTTCTATAGATTGCAATCTGCAATTACATATTATATATGTAGGGTCAAAATGTCTGCTGTCAAATATTACTGTATTCTTAATTTATCCTTCAGAGTGTCGACCTGAGTGGAGAACCTATTCAGGATATACCACTCCGGTTGTCTCCAGCTTATGGCCTGCCTACACCAAATGTGCAGTCCATACACGAGGAAGCATTGCAAACTGCACAAGTAAGATTAAGCACTACAAGAATCCCTGAACACATAATTTAAACTAGTGTAATATTATAGAGAACTGTTAAGATGTGATACAATTGTGTATCTGGATGGTATAAAAGGATAAAAGCAGGGTGATCATGTTCAACAGTAGATTCATTGTCTTTCAAATCCATCTTCAAAATACATTCACATACTCATATTTGGATATAGAAATGTGATAGCCTGCGTTATAAACTGACGGTGTGCTGTTTGAGGGCAATGAAGGGAAGCTTTCGAGCTTCATTAGTAGAAATAGCATTCCAACATTATTTGTACTTTGACACAAGGTAGCACACTTGAATAATCAAACTCAAGAGCGCCTCGAAGAGTTCTATTTATATAGAGTTGTTTATTTTAATAGATTATCTGTAATATACACCGACATAGTGACACATTTTTTAGAGGGGTCCTATTATGCTTTTCCGTTTTTACCTTCTCCTAATGCGCTTTACATATGTTATGCCTCAAAATTCTAAGCAACAGGGTGTTTCACATAGGGGTTGTAATTAGGGTTGAGCAACGAAACTCTGTTCCAGTAGGGAACCGGTTCCGACGTAAACGGTTGTAACAAGATCGAATAAGAACACACATTTTGGTTCCTCATAACGGTGCCTGACGTTTTTTAACGCCCCCTGCCCCGCCCCCATGGTGTTGCTGCGTCAACTTGCGTTAGTGCTGGGCGCTATACCGGTTCTCACTGAATAACGGTGTGTATTTTCGTTAGGATATGATTTTTTTATATAGCCTACCGCCATACCGGTGTATTTGATTACACAACGTTCGGAACGCAGCGCTGCGCGACTCTGTTTCAGACGGGACCCTTCTCAATGTTGCGGTAAACAAGCATGGTACGACTACGACTTTCATTATAGGTCCATGACTGCGAGGCGTGGTATTTCAGGCCAACTGGTAAAAGAGTGTGTCACGGCTTTCAAACATATGAACCATAAAGCCTATGGGCGCCTCGAGACTCGGGACGGACTTGTCAACGCGCTGTGGCATCGCTTACTTGATGTTGTTTTGATTGAAGATCGGCAGGTTGTAGTGGGTGAACGTGAATGAACATGTGCGTCTGTGTGTGTGTGTGTTGCGAGCGAATGTAATTTTAAAGTAACAAACAAACAAACAAACTCAAAGCCGATGCATGCATCCAAAACTTGCTGTTCAAAAACAAAATAAACAAATCAAAAACAGAGTCGTTATTCGCTTCAAATACTTCTTCTTTCCAAAACTCTCCTGTGGCTGCCTTGCGCACATGAGTTATATTACTTAATATGACTTTGGCAGTAATGTTGCGCCATGATGCGTGCGTGCCTGCTTTCAGTGAGTAATTACAATTATTTGTAATTTTAAAAAGATATGTATCAGTCACAGCAATCACAGCAGCCTCTTCGGGTAAGTCGAGTAATTGATGCCAACCGTAAATCTTGCATATCAAGTAGGCTAGCAAACACCGTTGCCATTCAACTCAGTGTCCGCTGACTTTCTGCTTAATGCAAGTGTGTGTCATTTAGTTTTTTTAAGTACCGGTTTGAGAACCGTTTTAGCACCGGAACCGTTTGAAAAGTACCGAGTAGGCACCGGTATCGGATAAAACCCAAACGATACCCATCCCTAGTTGTAATAGGTGGAGAAAAAAATAATGCGCTAGACAGCCCTTTATTGTTGTCAATCAATTCTATGAGGTCAAACAAATTAAATAATAAACACATGTGTAGGTTTCACAGGAGGACAGAGAGTGCAATAACAGGTCAAATCCACCCTGTGGCGGAAATGAGGTAGTACATGAATCATATTCTATGCCTGATAATTGGAACACAAAGTCTACTTCAAAATTATACAAATATCAAGAAGAATAACTGTTAAACTAAATAAGGCAAAAATAAGGACTTCAGAAAATAGAATATCTGTAGGGGTGTGTACTAATCCAAAATACACTATTCTCACACAAACAAAAAATTATTGACATTTGGGTCTTTCCTTCACTCATTGACCACTCTTTTTCCACAATTGTTATTGTCTTCTTCTCGCAGGACAGTGGATGGACTTTCACCCCACAAGATTTCCCGTCAAGTTCATACAGACCTTTCTCATCAACCTCAGCTGGCAAATCCGGAAATCAAGAGAGTCCACGACAAGCATCAATTTGCAGGATAAATGTGGTTGACGATCTTGTGGCTGTATTTATGGACAGCAGCATTTTGAATTTGAGTCTGACGATGGACTTTGTCAATGAAAAAGCTATTGGTGACGTCGGAGTGTCAAGGGAAGTTTACACTGCATTCTGGGAGCAGTTTCTTGAACAGTGTGAAGGGGAATCGGAGCGAGTTCCAAAGCTGAGGCCAGATTTCTCTGAGGTTAAATGGCAAGCAGTTGGTCGAATCTGGGTGAAATGATTCCTGGAACATGGTGTCATGCCAGTGAGGCTTTCAAAGGCTTTCATTTTAGCCTGCATCCATGGAATTGTCTCAGTTGATACTGACATCCTGATGAGCTCATTTCTCGAATACCTCTCTTCTGTTGAGAGATCAGCTGTTGAAAAAGCTCTCCAGGGCACAATGGAGGAAAGTGATGAAGAGGAATTGCTTGACTTTTTCACAAGGATGGGTTCCCATATCCTACCTCCAAAGAAAAACATGGAGCCTGCCATCAAAATAATGGCTCACAAAGCCATTCTCCAAGAGCCAAAATATATACTCGATTGCTTCTCCACATCCATGGCACTTGTACAGATGAGGTTGTCAAACAAGCAAAGTGTGTTGTCTCTGTATGAGTCAAAGAAGGCCACAGGCAAAAGAGTGTTTCAACTGTTGGAAACTTCCAACGTGGTGCTGTCTCAGAGAGAAGAGACAACCTTTAACCACCTGAAATGGTATGTGAAAAATGCTGAACCAACCCAAGCAGAAAAAATCCTGCGTTTCTGCACTGGGTCTTCTGTAATATGTGTTGGCAAAATATTGGTTTGCTTCAACGCTGAAACCGGGCTCAGCAGAAGGCCCATTGGTCATACCTGTGGAGCTACCCTTGAACTACCGTGTACTTACAGTTCATACCCCGAATTTCGCACTGAATTTCGCACTGAGTTTGACAACATACTGTCCAGCAACTACTTGAATATGGATATACTTTAAACTTTTGGACAGTCTTAACTGGCTTGATAATAAGAGTTGTAATATTATTTAAATTTCATTAAAAAAAAAAATTGGTTCGTCATTGACTGTGTGTTTTATCGTTTTACCAGTTCTGTTTGAATTAACAGTCACTTACCTGCGAGCTACATGTGTTCGCTGCGTTCCAAATCGCATACTCTTTATTTTTATCTATTCTACAGACATCTGATCATAAAAATAATCTATTTAGGATGCAGTGCGCATACACTTAATACTTAAGACATACTTAATCCGTGTGCCTCACTGCCTTTTTTTTTCTTCGCCACATTTTCTAATTTGTTAGAAATTGTTAATTGTTAATTGACTCAATTGTTCTTGTGATCAGACTAGTATTACTTTTCATAACCTGACATGTTTTGATTGTTAATGTTCCTGCCCACATACTGTTCAAAATCCACCCAAAATGTCCTATAGGCAGCCCAAATAAAAAAAGATATTCGATTTTCGCCAATGTTTTGAAAGAAATAATATTTGAGGGAATATTTTTTGCTGTTGTTTTAGCAGCGAAATGCATTGTGTGTGTGTGTGTGTGTGTGTGTGTGTGTGTGTGTGTGTCTGTGCTTAACACACACACACACTATTTTATGTTGAAATGCGACGTGATCCAGTGTTCACGAAAACGTACACTGTCAACGTATGCTTTTGGCGACTGGGTTCGCTCTCAGATAAACGTGTTTCTAACAAGATGACTTCATTAAAAGTTACATAAAGAAACGGGTTTATAACACAAACGCAGGAAACACGTGAGCTGCTAGTTTAGCGAAAGCAGCGTCCCTAGCAACCTGACGTCGTTGAAACATGCGAGCGAGCCGATGAAATCTTCCTAATAACTATAAAACTAAAGATCAGACACAATCACTGACTGAAAATTATTAAGTAAGTAAATTATATATATTAAGTAAAAAGTATATTTCCCGCTAGAAATGTTATTAGAAACATGTTTAACGGTGAATCGGTCCTAAAATATTGCATTTCCCATTCAGATAATAAAGATTAATAAAGATCATACACATTCACTGACTGAAGATTATGCAAGGAAAATGTACATTTCTCGCTAGAAATGTCATTAGAAACACGTTTAATGGTGTATCTGTCCTAAAATATTGCATTTCCCATTCAGATAAAGATTAATATAGGCTATGTAACAATTTCACCAAATGCTAGGAGAACGTATCGCCCCCTGTTGGTGCTATTCCCCCATTCATTTCGAATGGAGAAGAAGGCGTATTCAGGGCTGAACACGCCTTGCGATGTGGACAAACGTGTCTATTTTACGCCTTGGCGTGATACCGGGTTGAAATGTCACATGTTGTTGCTCTGGTGTCAAGACAGCTGATTTTATACAGGTTTCAGGCCATCCTACTTGAACCGGCAGGATGACCGCACCCCCTGCTGTGTACAATCAGCTGTCTTGACACCACAGCAACATCATGTGACATTAAGAAGAAGACTGCAGGAACTTGTCATGGTATGAGAGGTAATACTAGTCTGATTACAAGAACAATTAAGTCAATTGTTCTTGAACAAGTACAATTATTAATTCATTGCTAAGTTTTTCATCTAGCTAATGTGGCCAGTGTAAGATGTGTCCTGAAAATACCAGGAAACAGCACTAAACTTGTTTGGCAATTTTTTGTTTATTCAGAGTTCCACACCAGGATTAAATAGGGGATAGCAATATAGTTACAGTAATAAAAAATGTTCCAGTCTCAACAAAACATGAATAGCGTGTATTGTCGTTTTTAACCCCTCTCTCAGTATTTGAAACTACAGGTTGTAAATGCACAGATAATTTCAAAATGCTTTTCTGTCGGTAACATGTCAATATTTGTACTGATTGGCCATCAGAAGTTCAGAGTAAGATAGATACATCCATTTTTTGGTCCCATCATTTGAAATCGAATGATATTCTATCAAGTCCTTCTCAACCATGGCTCAGATAACCCCCACGACAGTCTCGTTGTGGAAATACAAGAGACGTCAAAGCACCGACAAGAAACACTTGCGTTACAGTGTGTGTATTCACACACATGTTGCGCTCGCACGGTTGTGTCTCATTGGTGGGCCAACGTCTCTGGGTGGGCCAGGCAAAGTAAGGGGAGGAGCTTAGATGCTTTATGACGACATAAATAAAGACATTCCAAATCAGTGCGCTTGAGCCTCGTTTTTTCAAAGGCGAGCAGAACAGCTAGTGCTCGTTTTACACCAAATGCAAGTTTTAGCCACTGGGGGACCATAGGCAGGCTAGGGGAACTCAAATTTATGTTAGAAAACCTCATAAAGTGAGATTTTCATGTCATGGGACCTTTAAAGGAAACTTATAAAAGGAAAAGAACAGCAAGGTGAATTATTTACATATGTGACCAGAAACTTATAAAAGGAAAAGAACAGCAAGGTGAATTTTTTTACATATGTGACCACAAAATACGTCTGACCTACACACATGCCCTGATGGCCTCTCTGAGGTGCATGTACAAGTTCACTGCCTGATATGGATCTGTTGCTAGGGTGAGATTGGACTCAGCCAAAAAGATGTTGCATAGTTCATACAGATCTGGATCACACGGTTTGGTCTGGCGAAAGATGCATTCGTTTTTGCACAGTTGAAATTCACCATCTTCAATACATAGTTTTCACGTGACGTCACGCCCTTGTGGGAGCCCACTTGGAGGGCAAAAGACACTATTTCAACTGCCGGTCCACTGCCCGCCAGCTACTTTTCTTTGCTAGCTTTGGCTTAACTTTTACCAAAATGCCAGATAGTTGTTGTGCAATTGGCTGCACAAATCGACGAGGAGACAAGCCTGGGTTGTGCTTTTACAGAATCCCGTCTGAGAAAGAAAACCCAGAGAGGAGGAGGTTGTGGATATGTGCCTTGAGACGTGCCTCCGTCCCTGGGGAAAACAAACAATGGCAACCATCCAAGTACACACGTCTTTGTTTTGAACATTTCATCAAAGGTAAGGTTAAGCTCGTTAGTCAACACAGTATTTTAATTATTGTACTGTCAGTCATTATATATTTACGTATTCGTTCTGACATGGTTCGCTTAAGTGGACCTATGCACCCAACTCCAGCGGCCTTGCTGATCATTTTCAGTCTGAAAAGATAACAGTCAGATGTAGGAAGGGGAGAGGGTTTTACCAATTTGCATGCAGTGTAAATTTTCCGAAAATTCAGATGATATTATTCGTTTACGTCATTTTATTTCATGAATAAATTATTATGGTAACGTTAGTTATATGAATGAAGTACTGTAACAAACACGTAGCTTAGATGTCTAAAGTCTAAACAGCTAGCTCAGGATAACGTTACTTATTTCTCTTTTTTTCTCTTACAGCCAGGAGAAATATCATTTAGCAAAATCCATTACAGTATCATGAAACTGTTTGAGAACATAATGACTAAAACATGGAATACAATTTGACTTTAATTAAAACTGTTCCACTACCTACTTTAAACATTTACAAAAACAAAATTGGAATGATATGACAATGTTCTTGATGTTACTAATAACTTGTTGGCATATGTGGGACATAAACCCTCTTGTGTCATTATAGGTGCCAAATGTGACGACCCTTTGTCCCCTGACTGGGTTCCATCCATCTTCTCACACATTCCAGCCACCAAGAAGAGGAAAAGGGAGAAAGACATGGAAAGGTATGAGCAGCACAGCAGAATGAAGAACAAGAGGGTGGAGGAGAAAAAGAAGAAAGATGCAGTGGATGTCCTCCTTGACCTGTCATCAGTACCAGATGCTGGACCTGCGCCACCTGCTGTGGATGAACAACAGTGTGACAACAAGCCATGCAAGGAAAATATTGCAAGATTACAAAGGGAGTGTAATGACCTCAGAGAGGAAAACCGTAAACTGAAAGAAATTATTAAATCAGGAACATTTGATGAACTGGCTTTTGAAAAAGATGATGAAAAAGTGAAGGCAATGACTGGAATCCCCTCATATTCAAAGTTACAAGTAGTTTTAACATTTGTGTTTTCATTTCTGAAGACTGGTACAAACCTCTCTCCCTTCCAACAAATTCTGTTAACTCTTATGAGGCTGAAAATGAACCTTCCCCTGTCATTGCTTGGTTGTATGTTTAAGATCTCAATTCCCACTGCCAGCAGAACATTTAGAGGCACCATTGAAGTGCTGAATGCAAGACTTGCTCCAGCACTTTTGTTTTGGCCAAATCGAGAGGAGCTTCAGTTGTCAATACCTATGATATTTAGACAGGTTTTTCGTAAATGTGCTTGTATTATTGACTGCTTTGAAATTTTTATTGAAAGGCCTAGAAACCTAAGAGCACGAGCACAGACATACTCAAAATACAAACATCACCATACCATGAAATATCTAATTGGCATTACACAACAAGGAACAGTTTATTTTATATCAAAGGGATGGGGTGGGAGAACATCAGACAAACACTTGACTGAAAGAAGTGGATTTTTGGATCACCTCAACCCAGGTGATGTCATACTAGCTGATAGAGGGTTTGATGTGGCAGACTCAGTTGGTCTGTACAATGCTGAGCTTAAGATCCCAGCTTTCACTAGAGGCAAAAAGCAGTTGGGTCCAATGGAATTAGAGTCCACACGAGGACTTGCATCAGTTAGGATTAGGGATGGGCAAAATTATTATTTTCCGGGAACTAGTTCTTTCAGTTCAGTTCACTATAACGATTCGTTTATTTGATTTGTTCGTTTTGATTCGTTCGTTACGTCAGATTACATCTTAAAAAAAAAAAAAAAAAATTATATATATATATTTTTTTGATTGGTTGTGGGTCCGGATAGGACCGTCAAGACCGCAGTCCGCCGTTTGGAGATGCCTGCTATATAGTATGTCGAACGTCCCACCAATATTTATACCACTTGCTTACTCTCTATATTTCATTCATGGTTTTACATTTATAATTTTATTTTACTTTACATTTAATTCTTCATTGTTCAGGCATTACAGAACTTGCATGGTCATAAATAAAAAATACGAACTTCAGTTTAATTTCTTTGTTTGTTCTTAAATTGACGTAGAATGGAGCAAAGACTCCTGGGATTGGGAAATGCGTTTATCCAATAAACAGATGGAGGTCAAGTCTATTTTCGAAAAAATTTAGGGGGATATATGAGTCGAATGGTATGACCCAAGATACGTCAGAGAGAGAAAGCGCGTATATTCGACGGTACCGCCTTGTCATTGGTTTACCCAGGTGCCATTCCAACACCATTGCTACCTCTCATTGGCTGAATCTTTTTTTTCTTGAAAAAAGAATCAAAGAACCAGTTCTTCTTGTTTTGGGGAACCAGTTCTTGTCGTTCACGTTCGGGATTCGTTCGTTGTAACGAATCAGTCGCGACCGACACATCCCTAGTTAGGATACATGTGGAAAGAGTTATCGGTGAGGCAAGGAATCGGTACACCATACTTCAAAGTACAATTGGGATTCAAATGTGTGAAGCTGAGCATCCTGAAGGTCTTACACCTCTAGATAAAATAGTCTGTGTGTGCTGTGCACTGACAAATTTGGCTCCTTCAATTATTCCTTTGGGTTGAACATGAGAAGAAACTTTAATAACAGTGAAGTCACTGTTATTTCCATCAATGAAATAAGGAGTGACAAAAATGAATTCATACTTTTAATATTTTAGTGTTTTATTACCTTTTTACAAAATGTTTCTATGAATTATTGGTCCCGATGTAATAAATAATTTGTTTTTGTAAAGTGATTGAAAAATCCTTGAAATGTAACATTCCAAAAGAGTGGCAACCCTGTAAATAACTATATACATCTATATACAAAACTGTACTGTGTGTGTATGTATATATGTAACTAACTATATACATCTATATACAAAACTACTGTGTGTATGTATATATGTAACTATACATCTATATACAAAACTTTACTGTGTGTATGTAAATATGTAACTATATACATCTATATACAAAACTACTGTGCGTATGTATATATGTAACTATATACATCTATATACAAAACTGTACTGTGTGTGTGTATATATGTAACTATACATCTATATACAAAACTTTACTGTGTGTATGTAAATATGTAACTATATACATCTATATACAAAACTACTGTGCGTATGTATATATGTAACTATATACATCTATATACAAAACTGTACTGTGTGTATGTATATATGTAATTATATACATCTATATACAAAACTGTACTATATATCTATCTGTCTATATACATCTATCTAAATATTTTCTATACACACCTATGTTGAATAAAACACTTACACTTTGTTCAGATTGTTCTGTTTTTTGTTATCCCTCTTCTCTTTAGCTATTTCACGTATACAGTCACTGCATTTCCAACTTGATATTTTTAAATGTGTGGTGTCAAACTTTAAGCAACTTCTATGAATGAGTTGTCTTTTACAGATTCCTGACTTACACTCAAGTCTGTCTTCATTGTGCAGTACAGGGACCCCACAGTAACAGCCCTTGCCTTCAGATGTTTTTTTGTCATGTGATGTTAGAATAGGAGCTGTGAACACCTTTGCTACAAGCTCTGGGATGACACATTTCTGCACAAATTTGCTAACCTTTTCACACATGGACTCAAAAAAGTCAGTATCGGGCAGAATCCTCTCAATGTGCATTTCCCCATTCCCTCCTTTCCCCGGTCCCCAGACAGCAAAGTCACAGTAGCTTGCTTGTGTCAGATGAATTTGTGTCTGCACCTCATAGAAGTATTGATGGTCCCTCTTTAAGAAAAGTTTACCGCCAACCTCTTTGAGACAGAACGTGCTGTCCTGTTTACTTTTCTCCCCCAATGTGCTATTATCAAGACTGCTGGGTGCCAATACTTCCAACACACCCATTTCATGGCAGTCACATGTTAATATGCCGTCTGGGGATGCCCCTAACCATGGATATTGAGGGTTGATGACCAGGCCTCCCTTCCTGACAGTGAGGTTGGTGTGGTGGCTCTCCATTGTTTTGGTGTACTCCTCAACTGCTGTTCCCTCGTGTTCAGTGCCCCATCTAAAAACAGAAAAATGTACACAATGTCATTCTAAATTATGTGTTATTTATCTTGATCATTTGTGTTTTACCAGCAAGGTGATAAGGTAAGTAAATGTTAAGGTAAGTAAATGTTAATCACAAAAGTGCTGGTGAGGGAAAGCACGACAATTGGCAGAAAAGTTTTTAATACAGCCGTAGTCATCTTTCACAACATTGTGGGCTTATAAAAAAACATTTTAAATCTACATGCAGACCACACAAGTTGCATGAAGATTTGATGTGTTGTGTTTTTTTATAAGCCTACAATGTTGTGAAAGATGACTATGGCTGCATTAAAAACTTTACTGCCACTTGTCATGCTTTCCCTCACCAGCTCTTTTGGGGTTGCTTTTGCCCTATTTGAAAATCCTGATTTCCACTTTTTTTGTGTGTTGCTTTTATCCAGTGTTAAGGGGATATGGATACCTGAGAGAGTGTGGTGTGTTGTTGTTTGGGTCCTTGTAGGCCACTGGATAGCACAGTTTCTTCAGCAGGGAAACAGCTGGTTTGTCTGGGTCCGTGTGGCAGGCTGCTCGGATGTTTGACGCAGTCACCCTTCCTGCCTTCTGGTCAAACCACATGGCACATTTTGCCTGTGGTCTTGTCTCAATTTCTATGACACGGCACTTGAAAAAGGTAGCAAGGTAGAGTAGCAAGTTAGTGATATGTGACATCTAAACAGTGATGTATTAACTTTTATTGACAAAAAATATTTAAAAAAAAAGTGACTATTGAATTCTGAGGAGAACGTTTTCTGCACTTGAGCTATCATAGTTACTGCCTTAGACATTCCTGACATCCATATCTTCAATCACATTTACTGACTGATGTAAAATTGTACCTGTTCTTCTGTTATGCTTAACCCTGTGAACACTTCCTCACTCTTTGCCTGCAGTTCTTGGTGTGACAGTGACCTGTGCTGGGGCTTGTACATCTGGCTTAAGGGTGCTGGGATGTTCAGTTGCACTGCTCGAGGTATATACCTCTTTGCATGGCCAGGGATAACAGACAAAATTGAACTTCTGACCGGTTGCTTTTCAGTGCTTTCTGATGAATGTAGCATACTGTAGAGTGCTGTGCATTCATCTTGGGTTGGAGGTGGAATCTTGACCGGGGGGAGGTCATCACAACCATCAGCAGATCTCTTTCTCTAGGCCTTTGTGAAACCTATCTGGCTCCCTTCTGCATACCCTACTGTCTTTATGGCTGCCATACTAGGCTCGTTCCAGCTACAGGCTTTATCAGTGCATGCAGTGCCACTCAGTTTGTTCACAGCTGCTAGCAAAGCGTAGAGTATGGCACCTACATGTGAACACACTTCCCCTAAACCGGCCATACATGTGCAGTGGCCAAATCGCACCAATCCCTCTTTCTCCACAGCAACCCAAGCTGTCAACTGGGAGTCATTTAACCTGTAGGAATGGTTTACCTGACATTTGGGAGGGAGAACGTTTTTATATGGGGACTGTGTCAACCTAACCAAAATATTCATGCATTGTCACTACTGCCATAGAATGCTGACTGAAAAAGTGAACTGATACTAACAACCCAGATCAAAGTTAGATAACGCTAATTAACACTCACCTTCGCTTTGACAATGAAAAATGTCTTGTCCTTCACCTCCCAAACGGCAGCATTATTGACCCATCCAGATTGAAAATACATATAACTGTCCGTACTTTTGTATGCTCTCATCCTGACGGCTGTGTAAGGGGAGGGATTCTCCACAAGATAAATGTAAACATCTCCGAATTGGAGGTCTGGCAGGGACTTGGCTGTTTTTAACGGCTGAAATACGGCGGCGGGTGCAGTGTATGGGTCGCAAGTGCCCAAAACTTGCAGTTTAAACATATACCTGGTATTTTGTTCTTTGGAGAGATGATTTAAATATTCGTGGCTTGAAACCGTTTGGAAATTGACAGGTTTGCGTTGTTGTTCTCCAGCGTTTCCAGTGTTAGCCGTCATCTTGGAACCGTTTTTTTGCCCTCCAGGGGGCAGCGTCAGTCACGTGACTGAAAACTATGTATTGGGGAAAGGAAGTCTCTTGTCCCATAGAGTTCAGGTACTGCAAACATCACGTTCGGCCGACCGCTGGGGACGTTAGGATTTTTCGATGGCCTGATAGTGTGTGTGTTCCAAACATGTGCCGTGTCATCCAACTCATCCTGTTAAAAGCAAGAATATAAAAATAGTAAATACATTAAGGAAGAACTATAAATGCATATCCAGGGCTGTTCGCAGATTTTTTTTAAGTGGTAGCACTGGTGCCAGCAAGCACAAAAATTCAGTAGCATAACAATACATTTGAGATTCACAATCAATATTATATCCTTGTGTGCAGTAATAATTGTAGAAAAAATTAATAGGGCTGCACTTATTTGGACAAGAGTCTAACCTGCCAATAGCAACTTTTGCTGATTCAGAATTGTTTCCCCCCCCATAGAACCATAATATGAATGTCTATAACTGTATATTGTTTATGTATGATTATTATATTAATGATAAACATTTTTAGAACATTTCCTTTTAATTAAAACCAAACTTTCTACATTGAACACTGCCTATTTCATTAATTAGTAAACATATTTCTGCAATTTAGGATAAATTAAATAGGTTGTTGTGAATGTTTTCGGAGTAGTTCTTCAATGGCTTATTTCAAAATGTGTCTATAGGCTACTGTTGACTGCTCTCAGCTCTCTGCAGCTGAAGGACAAGATGTGTCCAGCAAAAGTGGCGGCTGGACTCAACAACGACTACTTTACCCAGTTTGGTGATTGTTAATTTTGAGCCCTCTAAGCAGTGGCGTGCATCATCCTCTCTGTGTCTCAAAGACAGCATCTGTTCATTAACAACCTGTCGCACTAGTGCGATTAGCCTACCAAATTAAATCAAGCACAACATTGTAGCATTCACCCTCATCCCCCCCAACCTGTCTCTTCCTTTCATGTCCCTCTCTGTCAACTCCTCTGTTTATCTCTCCCTTTTCTACTTTTCCTCTTCTTCCTCTAATCCTACCCCTCATATCTCACTCACATAAGCTACATATATATACACATGTATATAATTCATTTACTCACCTGGATGAGTCCCATGCAACAAAACTGAAGGAGACCTTTATCCAGAAACCCACCATCAAAGAAACCGTTGTCTCTGAGGTCTGCAAACAAAGTTAACCAGAACTCCACGCACTCCCTACGGAGAAAACCCCACCAATATTCAATCCTTTGATTGGCGGTGCTGGCTCCCTCCAAGTAACTGTCAATGGTGCAGTCTGGCTGGATGGGGACGAGGAAACGCTGAAAGCCTCTGACGTAGCCATTTTCGGTTCCAAAATCGCCGTGCACAACTCTGGGACAGCCACCCAAACGCTGCACTGCTTCTATGTAATACCCTCCGATCAACTTTGGGTCACTGCTTGTTGTGTAAGCATTGAGCCAAATCATTTTCCTTGAGAAGCCATCAATACTTCCATTGATACAAATGCCATATGGCTTAAGTTTATCATAAGAGTCAATGTGCCATATGAAGTTCGGCCCTTTAGAGAAGTAGTTTCGTCGTCTGAGACGTCTCGCTAGCCTTCTTGACACTCCTCTTGGATCGAGCTCTTTTAACAACAACCACACATCCTCTTTCCTCACACGCAGTCCATGCTCCCTGCATTTAGCGTACATCCATCGGTACCCGTGAAGCTGTCCGGAGTACTGCAGTTGGTGGCTAATAAAATCAACCAGGACCGACAGGTCAGAGTACGCCTTGCGGCGAGAGTGTCCCCTATCTCGCAGTATCCTCTTGAGATGTCTCTCACTTATCTGGAAAGCGTGCCTACTGGCAAGTATGGATTTGATGTCCGAATATTTGAGGCCAAGCTCAAAATAAACATTGATGAATCTCCCGAACTCCATCGTTGAGGTTTTCCTCTGACCCGGAAGTTCAATTCTGACCCGGAAGTTGGTTTGCGATATCTCGCAAAGTCTTTTGCGATATCTCGCAAAGCCTTTTGCGAGATCTCGCAAACCAGATATATATTTTTTTTTCCTCCATGTCCCTTGGGGGGCTCCGTAATGAACTGATGTTGGATTGGGACCACTTAATGACTTTTTGATTGAATAATTTGTTAAATGCAATAATTGTAATAATGTATGGTTATTTTCTCATGCAATTCCATACAACATATTGGTTCTGTGGAATTATTATACAATTAACTTAAAATTGCACTGGACAGCAATAACATTAGTTTGGATGGATTCTGATTAGCAGTCACTGTTTTAGCTATACTCTCCACCTCAGCCTCTCCAAAGCCTTGCCCTTTATGCTATGTCCTGGTTGACCAATTTATACCTTCAATGTGTTTTTTTTCACTTGAATCCGTGAAACGCATGAAGTTTACTTAAAATGTTGTGTTAACATTTGTCATGATTTGGTCCCTGTATATGCATTTAAAATAAATGATTCATCAATGCAGTATATGAATATATTTCATTTATATTGTACAACTGGATCAGAGTTTGTGGCAATGAGAATTGTTATGTAGTTCTGGATGGTCAACATTAATCCTAGTTGAGCACAAATATTTGCTGTGGGAATTGAGTCATCACTAAGTGGTAAATAAACTATACAAGTAGCGACATTTTCTGATTGAAGCTAACCTTTGCGCTGGACACAAACAGCCTGTGTAATTCTGAAGTTTTACATCACAGTAAGTAAATGACCACACCACTACGTCGCCGGAACATTACTTGCGTTACCAAGTGGCAACGTTAGCAAATGACCACACCACTACGTCACCGCGACATTACTTGCGTTACCAAGTAGCAACGTTAGCAAATTACCACACCACTACGTTGCCGCAACATTACTTGCTTTACCAAGCGGCAACGTAAGCAAATGACCACACCACTACGTCGCTGCAACGTTTTTAACAGTACCAAGCGGCAACGTAAGCAAATGACCAAGCCACAACGTCGCGGCAATGTTATTTGTTTACTTTATGGCAACTTCCTGTAGGCAACGTCGTGGCGTTGTTGCCACAACGTTGCCAGGAGGTAATGTTGCCATGACCAAATGGCGACTTATAGGCAACGTTGCCGTATGGTCGTTGTGGGATCCCGTTTCCCCGTGGGTCAGATTCCCGGAATAAATCACTTAGTCTCGTACTGATGAAGCCGCACTCGGCATTTAATGTTTCACAAAGCAGAATAACTCATGCACACGACTTTAGGGTCACCGTGAGCCTCTAAATGGTGCGCTGGTTCGGCTGTCCTCTCCAGGTCGCTGTCGATCGTCTTCTCCTCCTGTTTTCCGCATGCCGGCTCCTTATGCCGTGGCTTCCGGGTTTCGTCCTTCCCCCGGCCAGCTGTTCGCACTCTCGTCCCTTAGCGAGCCCTAAGGGAGGCTCTTTGTCGCCGGTTAGTGGATGGCGGTGGTATATGCCATCCAACACAAACCCTCGGGCCCGTCCGGGCCGAGGTTTAAGGGGCGGGATGCCACATCGTGTGTTAGCTGGGATGGTGCGTCTTCAGATGTTTTATCACATTGCTGGTATTAAAATAAGTACTTTCCTTTCCGCCTCTAGACACCGTAGCATTACAGATCTTACACTCTGCCTTACTCCTGTCATCATCCTTTATCTTAAAATGTTCCCAAATCGCCGACATGATTTAACATGTGACCGTTAACATGTCGCCAACTTTCACACACACAAGCCTGGTATCGGTGCATCCCTATACTTAATTATATTGAACATTTAGCAGCATGAATTGACAACACAAAGTGTGAATAAAGGTATGATTTGGAAAATAGTCTGAAATGTTAAGTATACATTACTTGGATCTGTGCAGGCCTAAAATGTCGCTATCCCCTTTATTAAGCCTTAAATGTCAAATAGTCAAATCATATAGCCTATACTTCTACTTGACCTCATTTCAGACCATTTCCATTTTACAAAGACATACACTAGTGAGTCTTTTTCTGCTCACGCAGGTGCTGACTGTTCTCACACTAGTATCCACTAGTCTAGGCTACTACTAGCATACAACAAACATGCTTAGTTATTTGACATACCATGTTAGCCTCGGGAGTTGCTTGTCGGACAAGGAACTGTGTCAGAGCTCCCTGACTTCTCGTCTGGGTCTTGTTCTTCTTGTGTGCTTCACCAGAAGCATGTTGTTCTACGTCTGTCAGACCACCGTGGCTTACCAAAAATGTACGTTTGCCTACTGTACAGTTCGCCTTGAACTCATCTTCTCGAACACTGTCTATCCATTTAAAGTCCCTTTCCCACTCTTTTCTGTATTTTGCTTTTCTTTTTCGTTTTTTTCGTTTTGGCGTGCCGGGAGGAGGAGGTAGACAGTCGTCGTCTTCACTCGAGGACGAGGTAGCTGCAGCATGGGGAGCCATTCTTGTTGGTTTTTTCAGTTGAATGAAGTCGGGCGAGATCGCTTCAGGCAGCAGCAGAGACAATCACTGTGAAGGATGTATTCTAGCAACCACACAAATCTGCTGCCATTGGTCGGTACTCATGACAACCGATTCCGTTTTTTACGGGATGGTTGGCAAGTCTGCACAGTGAGTGACAGAAGAGAAGAATCACTCTCATTCATCCACGACCCGAAATACGGGACAAACTGCGTCCCGTATCAGTTCATTACGGAACACGTCTTTTAGTTTCCAAATAAGGGACGATTCCGTTTTTTACGGGACGGTTGGCAAGTCTAATAGCGTCTTACTGACTGTAGCATCTTATGGGGAAAGAAGCAACGGTGATGGACCGTAAACTCCCTATCCATACTATGGGTCTGTGAAACGCCAATGAATGCCAAGCACATACGGTGTGCTTAATAAATTATTTATTTATGTTTTTGTTATAATGCCCACCGTTTTTATTTTTATGCCCACCGTTATCATTTTTTTACTGCCATTTATGAAATAAATATGAACTAATGCCAGATTATTCATGTCCGCAATCATCACAGAGCCCACAAGCAGCGCAGGTCGCAATCAACGATGGGTCACAATCAATCACATCGGACTGTCGAATTCTGCGACCCCACTGTACATGCGGGAAAAGTAGTCAAACCCAAACCAAATGTTTTCAGGTCATTTGTCGTCCTCATATCTGTATGAGTAAACAGTTATTCATGTCTGCGATCATCAAAGAGTCCACAAGCAGCAGGTCGCAATCCACGATGGGTCACAATCCATGATAGCTGGTGGGTTATCCAAAAAGAGGCATTGCTGTCAATTAACCTACCTGCCTCATTTTGTAAACAACGATGACGTCGGATGTGTCTGATTAGTTCCAATTTGAATTCCGTAACATAAATAGATTGACAACCGTTATCAGAAAGTTAACGTACACTTTTTCAGCAGCAGTTTCAAGAGCGCATTTGTATAATATAGGCTATATTATGGAGAAACAAATGTTTGAGGAGTTGAGGGAGATTCTCATCAATGGAGAATTTCCCAATGAAACTGACAAAAAACAGGCTTAAAGGGTTCTCAACAATTGCCATCCTCTTCTAGACGGCGAATTGTTTTATGTCAGACACAGGGGCTCGGACAAGGAGGAAAAGTTGAAAGTAGTCTGTGGGGCAGCTGAGCCGATGCCTTATTTAAAGAATTTCACTGCAGCAACATTGGTGCACACTGCGGCCAAATTCGTACCAGGACAGGGATTTCACAAAGGTTCTACTGGCCTTGCATGCCCACGACATTGATAATTGGGTTTGTTTTTGCTTTCATATTTAACAATTTTCTACTTTATTCATCACAAGAAACGGCAAATCACATGAAAATATCTTAGGTATCAGAATGCACTGTGTGTCGGCAAAATCGACATGACCTCAAGCTTGGCACAGAGTATAAACCAATAAAGGTAAACATTTCATTCATTCATCATATTTCATGTGTGAATGACATAGCAATTACCTCTTTCTCTGTCTTTCTTTCTTTTCAAATAGACCAAAGTTCCTTTTGAACTAATAGGCATGGACCTGGTTGGCAAACTTGTGATAACTGATCAGGGAAATCCGTACATTTGTGTAATGGTAAACTACTTTACACGATAGTCACAGCCACAGGCCTATGCCATCAAATCCAAATCTGCCGCCGAGGTCACAAAGTGCATTCTGAAATTGTCTATCAATTCGAGGTGCCACAGAGAATACTCACTGACCAAGGAAGAGAATTTGTCAACCAAGTATGTATTTTTATCGCTATTTTAGCAAACATTTGACCTTTCAAATTATTATGTTTTATTTATTCAATGTTACAATGGGGTTAATTTGTTCTCTGCACCATTCATACAGATCAAAGTGTGCCAAATTTTGGGGATAAGGAGTCTCTGTTCCCCATACCACCCCCAGACGAATGGGTTGGTGGAGAGATTAAATGGCACTATACAGAGGTTAAAAGATGTATTTTATAACTAGATCAATTGATAAAATTACCTTGTTATTAATCGAAGAAACAGCATTTAACATACTCAAATAAAAGGGTAACATTAAACTTTTTTAAACTGTCTAGAGCTCTGGAGAAGCTCGCAAGAGAAAAACCCAACATATGGGATGGATACCTGGATGCTGTCATGTTTGGTTTGTGCACCAAAAGGCAGCTCACAATCCGCTTCTCTCCATTTTTCCTGATGTTTGGGAGGGAAGCAAGGTATCCATCTCAGGTGCAGGAAAACTATGAGGTTAGTTGGAATGTTTATTTATATTCTCTTGTTCTTCAAAAAACAGTTTTGAACAATTATTGAATGACGTTAGTTATGAACTGTAATCAAATTAAATAACCAATTTGTTTTTTTACAGGTCGATGGGTCCTTTGAGGAGCAGTTCAATGAAGAGGAGGTAGCAATGGACATCGAGCGACAGGACAAAGTTGTCAACATTGTCCAGCAAAAGCTGGAGAAGGTTCAGGAGAGAACCAGAGGGAGACTGCAATCCCTGCGAAAGAGAAAGAGCTTTAAGGTGGGGGACATGGTGTGGAGGAATAATGTCCGTAGCCTGCAGCGAAAAGGGGGAAAGCTCGATCCTGAGTTTCTTGGGCCGTTCACAGTGGTGAACATTGAAGAAAAAAGTGTTGCCCTTGGGGATAGTTCAGGAAAATCTATCCACAAGGTCAACACTGATCACCTGAAGCTGAACAATACCCCAACCCCAAGTATTCCTCGGAGGTTAAGATTTCCACCAGCCTCTTCCATTACCTCCACTCCACCTGCTGCCACCTCCACTCCACCTGCCACCTCCACTCTACCTGCCACCTCCACTCCACCTGCTGCCACCTCCCCTCCACCTGCCACCTCCACTCCACCTGCCACCTTCACTCATAATTATCCCTCCCTGCTACTTTGTAGTTCCCCAAAACACCCTGAAACAACTTGAGTCTCACATACTTATGCCACCATATGCCACTAACAGTGCAAGCAGGCCAATGGCAACAAGGCACGCAGTCATTCCTCCCTCACTTTAAAAACCAACAGCCTCCACTGTATGAATGGAAATAAATTTACCATGAGATCATGTTCTCACTTGCTGTGTGTGTATGTGTTTCCGTTGCCGTGTTCCGATATCCATACTTCCATGAGTACACTTAAACAAAGTACACTATCCGCACTCACTAAGTGCGCTAATTTTCAGATGTCAGTGTTGATCCAAATCGAATACTCCGTGGTGCACTAACCGTAAATTACGATCACGACTGCCGCCGCGGCTCCTCCCCCGCAATAAACATTCCGCTTTGATCGGTGCACTCTTTAAGCCGAGCAGCTATAAAAAGCTATAAAAACTACAAAATGACTTTTAATGCAGGCTATGTGGAAAATGCGCCGACTTTGGCTCAGCCTGGCTCCGCCCTCTTCCGCTACGTAGCTAAGATGGCTGCCGTTGAGAATGAAAAGTGTACATCGCCACACACTTGACCGTTTTGAGTACACCATCCGGGTCCTTTCAGTACACTTATTTTCGCCCGATCTGAATCGGAACGCCCTGCTCAAACTTAGGCTAGTAAGTAGAGATATTGGAACACGGCATGTGTCTCTGTTCTAGTGCTTCATCTTTGTACAGCTGACAGCAGCTAACAATAAATAATATTATTTTTAAGTACAAATGTACCTCCTGCATGAGATGTGCGTAGCAGAATAGGGCCACAGTCCTACGCTACTGTATGTTGTTATATTTTATAACATCTGTCATAATGGTGGTACTTGGGTAGACAAATATTATCTGTGGTGGTACTCAGTGTAAAAAGTTTGAGAACCACTGATTTAAGGAAATATTTTGAGTAAGTCCACTGAATTGCTTTTTATCTATTTTTTTATATTTCATATTGGTCAATATCTTACTTTTTTTTTTAAATTGTATCTTTATTGAGGCCACCAAGTTTCAAACATTGTAGGATACTTTTCCTTTTACATAGTTTCTCTTATGATTTACAGATTCCTGATATATAGGAAAAACAAAATACAATAAAAAGGAAAGAAAACCAAATACAAAAATATAACTACAAGGATTTTTCATCCGTGTCATTACCTCATATCAATAACTGTTTTCTTTCCAGGCCCATTATTATTATTTTTTTAACAATAAGAACCGTTCAGACAAGGGGGAGTTTCACTATGCCTCTCTAAGAGAGATTAAATAAAAAGAAAAAGGACAAGCATATATATATATAGATATAAACAAATACAGCCAAAAAAAAAGAATGCTTCAGACAGAAACTGATCGTAAGCCTATATGTTCAATATACCCAGTCCATTTAGACCATATCCTAGAGAATGTGTCAGTCTGAATTCGGAGGGAGTAGGTTAACTTTTCCATTTTATATATAACATGAACCACCTCCAACCATTCTCCTATGGTAGGAGAGTCTTGTTTTAACCACCTTCTTGAGATTGCTTTTTTGCTTGCCACCTGAAGTATAAGTAACAAAATTTTATCTCTGTAATCCCATGAGTCAAATTAGATGTTTCCTATGTATAAAGTGTCAAACCTACATGGGATGATAACTTTAAAGATTGCTTCCAAATGGAAGTGTATGTCTCGCCAGTATGAAGTTAGTACTGGGCAATCCCAGAAGATATGAAAATGATTGGCCTCATTTGCTCCACAGGCCCTCCAGCAGGCTATACTAGGTAATTGGGTCCGTTGTTGTAGTGGTGTTATAAAAAATCTGGACACATTTTTCCAGCTATATTCTCGCCAAGTATTTGAGGATGTTGTTCTCCATTGTAGTCTGCATAAGCATTCCCAATCTTCTTCAGATATTAAAAGACCACCTTCCTTTTCCCATTTCTCCTTAATATATAGAGTGTTGTCTGGACTGGCTTGACGCAACCCTTGATATAGTCTAGACACAATCTTCTTGCATATTGATGAATTGATTGCTCCTTTGAGTACTTCCAAAATACCTGTCTTTTGCCCTTCTATTGCTCTGGTTATATTTTCCTGAAAGTAGTGTCTAACCTGGAGATACCTATAGAAATCTTGGCGTTGTAGTCCATGCTCTTGTTGCAACAATTCAAAGCTCTTAAGTGTTCCTTTATTTAAAAAAACTGTAGTAAGTCGTAAGCCCCCCATTGATCCAAGTCTTAAATCTGGAGTCCAGACTATTAGGAGAGAAATCTGTGTCAAAAGCACACCATCTTAGTATTTTTAGTGTATTTTCCAAATCACAGAGTTTTATTGTCTTCTGCCATGTTTTCAAAGTGGTGTTAATCCAGGGGTTATTTTTAACCATCATGTTGTTCATTAATCTATTGTCTGCCATAACAGCTGCTAAAGGAATCTGATGGGACATATTGCTCTCTATATCTTTCCATCTCGCAGAATATGATGGGTTGCACCAGCATACCAGAGGTCTTAATTGGGCTGCATAGTTATAGTCACGCAGACAAGGAAGGCCTAGTCCACCACAATCTTTGTGTAACTGGAGAGTTTTATACCTTATCCTAGGTTTCTTACTTTGCCACAGAAATCTTGATATCATTTTATCCCATTCGATAAACTGTTTCATGGGTATTTCCACTGGGAGACTTTGGAAAAGGTATAACAATCTCGGCAGCACATTCATTCTTATGGATTCTACTCTGGAATGAAGGCCTAAAAATGGAATGAGGCTCCATCTCTGTGTGTCAGATTTAATGTTATTGTTTAACGGCCCGTAATTCAAGGTGGAGAGTTTTGAAATATCTTTTGGGAGATTAACACCAAGGTATCGTATATGTTCTGCCTCCCATGTCAGTTGGTACTTCTCTCTCAAGGAACTAGGTGGATCATAATTAAAAGTAAGCACTTGTGTCTTTTGAACATTTAGTTTATATCCTGATAGAGCACCATATTTTTCTAAAACAGTCATTAGTTTAGGGAATGACAGAGAAGGCTGTGTTAGGTAGACTAATACATCATCAGCAAATAATGCTAATTTATGTTCCTCAAAATGTAAATTTAATCCTTTAATTTCACAATTCTGTCGTATCCATTGGCTGAGTGGTTCAATAAATAATGCAAAAAGCAGGGGTGAGGCTGGACATCCCTGTCTTGTTCCATGTTCCAAGGTGAATGCCTTTGAAAGGGCACCATTAACTTTAATCCTGGCAGAAGGACTGTCATAAAGGGCTTGAAATGTGTCAATGATAGATTTATGAAAGCCAAACTTTTCTAATACTTTATACAGAAAAGACCACCTGACAGAGTCGAAGGCCTTTTCTGCATCTAGACTTATAAGCATTGCCTCTGTGCCATTTTGTATGATGTGATTAATAATGTGAAGGGTTCTTCTCAAATTGTCTTGTGTTTGCCTTTCCCTTATAAAACCAGTCTGGTCTGCATGTATTAAATTAGGTAGAATCTTGTTAATTCTATGTGCCAGTATTGATGTAAATAATTTATAGTCTACGTTTAGTACACTAATAGGGCGAAAACTGCCACACTCAAGCTTGTCTTTCCCTTCCTTGGGGATTAGTGAAATTGTTGCTTCTTTCCAGGAGGGAGGGATTTTATTTTTCTTTAGGACCCAGTTAAATGTGTCTAGTAGTCTTGGGACTAACTGCTCTCGCAGGGATTTGTACCATTCCGCACTAAAGCCATCTGGGCCACAAGAACGATTCGCTTTCAACCTAGAGATGGCTGCGTTTAATTCCTCAGTTGTTATTTCTGATGCTAATCGTACATTTTGTTCTTCAGAAATCGAGGGTAAGTCAAGTGAGGCCAAAAATGCATCAATGTGAGGAGAATTATCAATATGTTGCTGAGAATAGAGTTTTTTGTAGAACTTTTCAAAGCTTTGCTGGATTTTTTCGAGTCTGTGTTCAATTTCCCCAGAATCTGGGTTTTTTATCTTAGAGATTGTATTGTCTGCTTGCTGCTTTTTTAGTTTGTATGCCAGAAGCTTCATTGCCTTACCTCCAACCTCATAGTAACGTTGTTTTAGAAATATAAATTTCTTTTGTATTTCCTGTGTGCTCATTTCCTCTATTTCATTCCTTATCTCTTTTATATCTTGTTTCTCCTTTTCATCTAAAGTAACACTGTGAACCCTTTGTAAATGCTTTAATTTGGTCTCAAGGTCTTGTAACTTTTGTCTTCTAATTTTTTTCAGCGAAGAAGTAATGGCAATAATTCTACCCCTCATAACTGCTTTGAGTGTATCCCAGAGGATAACTGGTGTTACCTCCCCATTATCATTTAGTTCGAAGAATGTGATAATTTCTGCTGATAAAAATTCCTTGGTGTCTGGATTGTTCAATATATTTGAATTCAGTCTCCATAATGTAGATCGTTGCTCTCTGTTCAAGGACAGGGCAATAAATACAGGACTATGGTCTGAAAGAGTGATTGGGCCTATGTCACACCTCTCAATTTTGTGTAGGTCTCTACTGAAAGTGAAAAAGTAATCTATTCTAGTGTATACTGCATGTGGAGAGGAGTAATAAGTATAATCTCGGCTATTGGGATATAATTCTCTCCATACGTCTACAATGCCCAATTCTGTCATTAAAACAATCATTCTCCTACTTATAGGTTTAGTCTCAGACTTACCAGATGAAACATCTAGTTTTGGATTTAGATGTATGTTAAAGTCCCCGCCGCAGATAACAACCCCTTGTGCTTTTGTTGCCATCAAATCAAATATTTTCCTATAAAACAGCCATCCACTGCCTGGAGGTGCATACACATTTAGGAAACTTACAATTGTTCCTTCTTGTTTACCTATTATCATCACATACCTGCCTTCTGTATCAGTGAGTTCTGACATATGTTCATAATTAACTCCTCTTGCTAGCAGTATAGCTACCCCTCTTTTATGTCCTGATTTGTCAGATGATGAAAATACATGTTTAATACCCATTCTGTTTAGTTTGGCATGTTCAGTGGCATTTAGATGAGTTTCTTGGAGATAGGCTATTTGGACTTTGTCTTTTTTGAGCTTTGACAAAATTTTCCCTCTTTTGACTGGGTTATTTAAACCATTAACATTATATGTGGCTAATCTTATACTTTGCATTAAGGCTTACTTCAATAGTCATGTCCTGCATTTGCGTGAAAAACTTCCCCTTTACAGTAAAGAACAACTGTAAACAAACAACATTTGAACATTTAACAAAGTAAAGAAAAAAGAAAAACATAAAAACGTCTTCCACGGTATGGGTCTTGTTTGTGACCCTCCACCAGATGGTAAAAGGTGGCGTTGAGGGAAAGCCCCCCTCTCGGTAAGTGGGAGGGCCCTCAGAGGTGGCCATGTAGCAGAGTTCCATGTCCATAGTCCCGATTCTTAGAAATATAGCTTAGTCGCTAGGTCATAAATAGTCACATTGCTCTATTATGGGCTAAACAGTCACATAATCAAACTCACCAAAACAGGGCGGGAGATTGAATCAGTTGGATAATCTGTTTGCATCAGGGTACTATCCACTGTCCACGTTCCGGGGTGGATCATCTCTTCGGAAGGCTTGCAGCCGCTCTTTGTAGTGAGAGGTTCCAGAGCTAGTGCTTTCCACTTGTCGCGCACGTCCACTTCTCTGCCAACTTAGTTTGTGTAGGCGCTCCATCATTGTCTCAGGTTGCTTGACAGGCACGACGTTGAATCCCTTCTTAGACAAATCTTTCGTTGCCTCTTCCACGGTGTCGTATATCTTCTCTCCTTCCCGGAATTTCACTTTCAGCCGGGCAGGAAACAACGTTTGAAACTTAATGTCTCGCTCCTTGAGAGCTTTTCTTACTTCGGTATATTATTTTCGCCTTTGCAGAATGCGTGGCGGGTAATCATTGTCAACATTAATACGTGTTTCTTCCAACATCAAGCCCTTCTTTTGCCATGCTTTGCGAAGTACCATCTCTTTGGTTCGGAAGCTGGCGAATTTGACAACGATAGATCTTGGCTGTGCGTGTGGCGGTGGCTTAGGTCCAAGTGAGCGATGGGCTCTCTCGATTTGTAGAGTTGTTGTATCAGCAATGTCGAGGTTATTTCCCAGCAGTTGTTCTACAAACTCAGTCACTGATGCACTATCCTTTTCGGCCCCTTCTGAAATCCCATATAGGCAGATATTTACTCGTCGTGAGCGGCTCTCCTGTTCGGTTAATTTGGTCTCCATTTGAGCATGGAGTTTTAACATTTCTGACAGAACACCCTCGACATTTAGTAATCTTTCTTCTGCCTTTTCGATTCGGTCTTCGGCCTCCTCCAGTCTATTGTTGGTTTTTGTTATTTCTCCTTTGATTTCCTCCAGTTGGAATTTATTGTCCTGTCGAAAGTCTCTTAATTCTTGGAGGATCAAAGCTAGGTTAGCCGTAGGTTCTCCGTCAGGACTAGCCGCGTCAGCATTTCCACTTTGAGTCCCAGTTTGCCCTGTTTTTTTTATTTATTTTCTTTATTTTTTACCCCTAGCTGACATCCTTGCCCCTCTAACTCAATATTTTCAGTTCTTAAATGTAATTCGATGTTTATGGAGCATGGAGAATTTTAAATACTCGGGAGCTGTTACTCTATGCTGCCATCGTGTCGGTGTCTCAACCGGAAGCCGGTCAATATCTTATTAAATGCATACTCGGAAGAATAATAAATGTTCTCTGCATTTGGCATTCGGGACCTCAAAAACTGGCCTTAGTGAGTGTCTTCATTAATTAGGTTACACAGGTAACAAAGAGAGAAGTGGAGGGTCTCAGTAGCACTCACATTAATACAGTTTTAGTTGCGGATTAACGCTCCCGCTACGAAAGCAATCCCAGTATGAGTTCCCACCGATCAGACCAGTTTTTAAAGTTTTCCGTTGACTGTCCTGTCTGAACCCGTTTTGTACCTTGAGTTCTCCTGCCAATTTGGTTCTGACCTCACGCTGTCACCAGCCGCATGATTTATGATGTTTATACCCAGGGGCAGTTCTAGGGGCGGGGCCACAGGGGCCCTAGCCCCCGCTGGAATCTGATTGGCCCCTGTTCCCTCAATCAATTGACGAGCTGAACTACCTGAGAATTTAACAATCACAGATGCAGTTCCAGACCCAAACTATTGGGGGCAGTAATGTTTCAATGCAACTTAGGAGAAGAAGCGGACCTGCTGAGGTCACCCCCCCCCCCTTGCCCGTCAACAACTCCGCGCAAGGCCGGCACGGCCCCTGAATGTAGCATGTGGCCCCTTAATGGCCCCTGTTTCAGAAAAAGGGGCCCTTTCTTTCTCCAGAGGGAGAGAGAGAGGGTGGAGAGGGTGAGAGAGCGAGTTGGAAGTTGCTTTACTTGCTTTTTTAAAGAGCTAAATGCAAAACTGCTAAATGACGAGGGATTTCGCAAAAACAGAAAATGACCAAAAACGTGTTTCTATTGTAATAATCGGAGATAAACAAGAGTCACCAAATAGCACAAAAATATGAAAGCAACTCATACTTGGATTGCCCTCCATTCCCAGTACGAATTCCTACACACCCGTCCAGTTTAAAAGTTGGCCGTTGAGTTTTGTTAGTACGGATCTGTGTTCTGCCGGTACGGTCTGCTGGGTTTGTCTCCCCCTTGTGGTCGTCCGACGCTACTGCAGGAAGCGGTCCAGCTTCCACTGGATTTTGTGGAAGGCGTCCTGGCCGAGGTAGTCTGGGCGGCCGGCCTCCCACTGCTGCCGTTGCTCCTGCTGCGGGGCCGCTGCCACGGCCTCCGCCTCCGTTGGAGCCTTCGCTTCGGCCTCGGTCTTAGCCTCTGTCGCAGCCTCTTTCTTAGCCCCTGTCGCGGCCTTCATTGTAGCGTCCATCGCTATCTCCATTTTAGCCTCAGTTTCGGCCATCGCTTCAGCCTTTGTCTCGGTTCCAGCCTCCGTCTCGGCCTCCGTCGTGGCCTTGGTCACAGCCACTGTCCTGGAAAACTACAAAAAGATAATTTCAGGAAGAGTACGGCAGTAAGATTACTACAGAGAGAGACATACAATGTAATTAAGTAATAAAATAGCATCGAAAAGCAATAGAAAACAAAGGCAAAGTATAAAAACTGCATTGTAGTGCAAATGCACTGTATTTAAGATTTAGCAGAAAGCTAAAGCAAACATAAAAGTCTTCACTTAGCGATAATATACGAGCGAGAGATCGCTCGGCAGCCAGGGAATTTAGATTTAACACACTGCATTGAGTCTTCTACCGCCGAGTCTGAGTTTGAGAATCGCATCAAAACCTGAACTATGCATCAATTATCCCCAGCTGAACCCAAGACCCTCTATATATTCTGCAGAGACCTTCATAGTCCTGAGATAAAATTATTGTCATCCCAAAAGAAGAGTCTGCGTGTGTGTCTGTGTGTTTACGACACGTTATTGTCCTTCATCCGCTGTCCTTTGGTCTTCAAAAGAGGCAGGACAAACAAATATATAAAAATCGATGATAAAATGAAACGACTCCAATTCCACTCTGATTTTTCCTCAGCCTCCATTTGTAAGTCACATTTGTTTTTAAAGAGCTAAATGCTCAACTGCTAAATGATAATGCATCCAGCTTTAGTTTTTAAAGAGCTAAATGCTAAATGCTAAACTTCTAAATGACGATGCATTTCACAAAAACCCTAAAACAAAAAAAGGACGAAATCTCTGTCCGTGAGGGCTCGGTATCGCTATGGATCTCCGACATCTTTTGATTTGGAACAGTGGAACGACTTTCATTACAACCACCAGGTGGCGTACATTTCCCTTTTTATTTCCTTCTCCACGCATTTGTTTAGATTCCGAAAACAGAGGTGGTCCGACTCAGTGAATAATAGTATATCCCCCCACTCCACGTCGTAAATTGATCGGCTTTGGATTTACACGTTGCATGCGTCACGGGGCGTATGAGGTTCTACAGTGTGGTGGTGGGGGATGGTTTCACCTTCTCTGTGACCTCCTCCTCCATCACTGTGTCTGACGGCTTCCCCATCTCCTCCTCTAGACTTGACCGTTGGTGTATTGGGGCAGAGCTTGAGGGGCTGAACTTTGCTCCAGATGGAATTTCAGGGGCTCTCGTCTGGAGTTCAGGAGAAACAGAGTTGGAGTTCGGTTAACTCTGAGGGAAGGAAATGATTTAGACCATCAAAGAAACAAATATCATCAAATGGGTGAATTGTATATATACACTGTCTATGTAAGGGATAATGCCCGACGAGGTGTCCATAATAAGGAATTAATGGACGACGCGGGGGCCTTAGAACCGTCCGAGAAGCAGCGGAGGACGGTTGTGTAACACCCTGAAAAGGGGAGAGGTAAATAATCACCCTCGACACGGTGCTCTCTCTGTCGTGCCTTCGACAAGAATGTATTACTATTTCAAAAGTATTTAGATGTGCAATGTTCTTCAAAATAAAAGTATTAAAGGTAGAAAATATACAATTTCTTCCCATTCAAATATTAACTTCACAGTCCGTTAAACTAGTCTTCTTAACTTTAAAATGTTCTCACCTATTAAGTAAACTCAAACCAAATATTGCACTTGTAGTCATTCCACTCACGCTATTCCTATTATTCCCTCTCTTAAAGAGTTACATTGTGAATCAAACAAATCCATACTCTGGCCTAAATACACACTAATAGCTTACAACCTTACGTATGCACAATGTGTCACACTTTAACCAAACTCAAACATGGTCTCACACATGTCTCATGGCGCACTCTACTGGACATGGCGGAATAGCGGTTTAACTGAATTTACACTAATTAATACAGCAACTTCTCAAAAAGCTTCTAACAATGCTTTCAACCTCTAAATTCAGTCATAATGTTGACAAAACACAATCGAAACACGTTAGCAAACACGCAAACATATTCTAAAAGTTAAGACCATTAATACTCATCTTCATACCTGAAAAGGGGAGAAGTAAATAATCACGCTCGACACGGTGCTCTCTCTGTCATACCTTCGACAAGCATGTAGTAGTGATGGGTCGGTTGACAACGAGCCGGTTCCAAGAGTCAGCTCTTTTAAGTGAACAACGGGAGTTGGTTCCCGACCGCGAGCCGTTTATTTTTTTTAATTTATAAAGTTTGCCTAGGCAGAATGATATGAAGATCTCCGCTCTACGGGTGCTCCGTGCATGCTATGCATGAGTGCAGTGACTGACTGTCAGGTTCATTAATACAACCAATAAAGTGGGGATAGACAAGGATCATACCATTAAGCAAGCAGCACGGGGCGGGGACGCGCATTTCTAATTGATATTAGAACATTTACTTTTCACTTTTGAATACTACTAGGATGTATTGATTGATAATTTAAGAGATATATAAGCCTACATATATACGAATCATAAGTCAAAACTGGCTACATTTGGCTGAATTATGGAAGGTATAAGTGGTAATATGAAGAGCCGTTTGGGAGCTGAAAGAGCCGGCTCTTGTTGGTGAGCTGATCCAAATGATCCGGCTCCCTGAATAGACCCGAAATTCCCATCCCTAGAATGTACAGTAGCATCGTGGCCGAGTGCTTCCCTTTCCGAACTCGGTAGGCATAGCTAACCAATCAATGGTACTCAAAATAGAATAATGAGTCGATCACAGATCTAATCTTTATCTCAATACTCTTTAAACACGTATTTGAACATTAATATTTTAACCTTTTCATAACATTTAAAGCTCTCATAAAGGACACGTTTGAAAAAGCACTTTTTAACCATTATAGCTATGAACTATTTATGAGTAAATTCTATTTTAAATGCTCTTTTAACCGTTTTAATTGCTTATTGTGCTTACAATATTACAATAATAGATTTCTTATAAAATCAATAAAAATCTATCTGTTACACTTGCCTCAGGCAAAGTCGATTAATTCCAGATTGTGGACACCTTGAAGGGCATTATCCCGCTTATACCATGGTCACTTGCCAAAGAAAAAAATTAAGACCATTTATTAATATTTTCATGCGTTTTCCAATCAAAATATAAAGTTTTTCACAAGCCATAATTTAGTTTCCCTGGTAACGCCTGAGGGTTTGAGTAATACCTGGAACAATCATTACCCTCCCGTAAGGTTCTTAGGCAACGGAAACGTTGTTCAATCCTCCAGTAAGTAGGACGGACCTTAGATACGACTTGGCAACGGGAGACATTCTAGTCCGCCCAGCTATGAGCCAGAGAACGTAACGTTATGCTAGCAAGATTCAAAGTCAATAACACTGCGTACGGTTGACAAACAGTAAATATAATTTGACAGTAGGTTTAACAACAAGAATAGCTAGCTAAGCAGCCATGTCATTGACCCCAAATCGTAACGATAAGAACACATTTAGTATATCTTATCATGTGCTGACAGCAGGGGGCGTTCCAGTTAGATGAGTCAAGTAAGCTGCTGAAGCCGAAGGCTGATGGAGATGCTTTATCTGTAGCATGAATGAGGCTCACGTCATATATAACAGTAGAGTTCTATCTCTTTAAGTAACTAATGTGTCGTTATTGAAGAACCCACAAACCCCAACAAAACGTTCACAAACAAATGATCAACTGCGAGTAGGTGTCCATATATCAGGGATGAATGGACACCCTGCAGCCAATCAGAATCGAGTATTCCCCCCACCAAGAGCACCTTCGCGTGGACGCCGGAATCTGAGACCGCCTTTCAGGGCCTCAAACGGCGCTTCATATCCGCGCCCATCCTCATTCAACCTGACCCCACTCTCCAGTTCGTGGCGGAGGCCGACGCCTCTGACACCAGAGTGGCCGCGGTGCTCTCCCAGCTTTCCTCCCCCGACCACAAGCTCCACCCCGGTTCCTTCTTCTCCCAAAGGTTGTCCCCGCCTGAGCGAAATTATGACGTTGGCAACCGCAAGCTCTTGGCTGTCAAGCTTGCCTTGGAGGAGTGGCGACATTGGTTGGGTGCGGAGCATCCGTTTATCGTTTGGACCGACCACCGCAAGCTGGCCTATATCCAGTCAGCAAAGAGGCTGAACTCCCGACAGGCCAGGTGGGCCCTCTACTTTGGTCGGTTCAACTTCTCCCTCAGCTACCGTCCCAGCTCCCAGAACGTCAAGCCGGATGCCCTGTCTCGCCTGTACTGCCCCGAGGACTTGTCTGATCGCCACTCTCACCTGGGAGGTGGAGTCCGCGGTACGTCTTGCGCAGGGGCAGCAGCTAGACCCCTTAACCGGTCCCCCTAACCGATTGTTCAACCAAGACTCTGCACGGTCCAGGGTACTGGCCTTGGCGCATTCCTCCGGGCTCACCTGCCACCCAGGTATCACCCGCACCTTGGACTTCCTCCGTCGGCGGAGGCTTGTTTATTTCGGAATATACAGTCTGCAGTCTAGCGGGCGTTCTGTAAGGCTCTTGGTGCCACACCAAGAGCCGGATTTCACCCCCAGTCTTATGGACAATCCGAGCGAGCCGAGCTGAATTGGAGGACGAGATAGCGGTCCCGTCCAGACCCACCTGTGCAGGTGCCGGCGCACTTGGAAACGTACACGTGCTGCGCTGCTCCGCACATCCTCCCGCTCCCAGTTGCAGGCCAATAAGCGTTGTCTACCTGCCCCCCAGTACACTCCCGGACAGAGGGTTTTGCTTCGGGCAAAGGATCTTCCCTTGAAGGGAGCTCCCCCCAAACTCTCCCCCGGTTTCATCGGCCCCTTCAAGATCGAGACTATCATTAACCCCTGTGCCGTTCGTCTCAGACTCCCCCCATCCCTCCGTGTGCATCCAAACTTCCATGTCTCCCAGGTCAAGCCCGTCTCCACCAGCCCGTTGTCTCCCCCCGCCCCGCCTCCACCTCCTCACAGGATCATTGACAACCACCCGGCGTGGACGGTTCGTCGCCTCCTGGATGTGCGGCGCCGCGGCCGGGGCCACCAGTACCTTGTAGACTGGGAGGGGTACGGTCCTGAGGAGCGCTCCTGGGTTCCCCGGAGTCGTATTCTGGATGCCTCGCTCATCCGGGACTACCATCGAGATCACCCGTCTGTGGTTGGCCGTCCGTAGAGGGGGGGGTACCGTTACGCCACGTCCTGCTACACGGCCCAACACCCCCGTCTAGTGGCCGCTTGGCGCCACTGGTCTTCACTCTCTCAACACACCTGTCTGCAATCTGCAATCGCCGTTCCCTACTTCAGCCGGGGATCTCCAATCAGCCGGCGCCAGTTCATCGTTTACTACACCTCAGTCAGTATCGGTCCTACCAGCGTTAAACTAAGTCCAGGCCGTTTTCCCTGTCCTCCAGTAACCCTTTTCCCTCTTCTGTAGTTCTCCGATCGTCACCCTGTTCACCCGTTGCCGAATCCTCGCCTGCCTGACTACCCGCCTACCGCCAAGCCCCTGCCTGCCTGACTGCCTGTGACCGAACCCTCGCCTGCCTGACCACCGCTTGCCTAGCCCCGGCTTGTCGTTACCCCTTGTTCCAACAAACCCCATTTCCTTTCAACCCCCTCTCTGCCTCCCTGTGTCAAGCGTTTGGGTCCTCTCGTCCTGTCCCCATAACAAACAGACAATAAGTGCGCACATTAAGTGCCAGGACGTACAGCATACAATAAGTGCAAAAATTTACATACGTTAATAACGTTTGTAATTTTGCCCTCAAATTATCACAATCAAGACATCAAAACAGTAAAACCATCATGGCATGCATGCTCCTGGAGAGTGTGCTGTGCTTAACGGGCGCCGCCTGCTGTAGGTATTCTCTCCACCAGAGGGTGACAAACTCATCCCTGCCGGTGGCCCCCGGGCCCTCACTCCCCGGGCCCTCACTCCCCTGGCCGGAATGCCACGGCTTGAAGGCCCCCAGGAAATGGATGATCCTGGCGTTATGGCCATACCTGGGTGGTCACAAATGAAAAAAAAAAAAGTTTTTAAAATAGTTTTTTGAGAGGTATGTCAACGTACAGAGTGGCCTTGTCTCAAGGGCTGTCTGAATTGTTTTAAATAGTGTTCGGGTGCTCACAGTTCACCTGGACTCTGCACAGCCTCCCCCCTTACACCCCATCACCCATTGTCCTTCATTACCCTACTAAAAACACCCCTCTTATGCACTTATCGTATGTTTGTACGTCCTGGGACTTAAAAACAGTACTTAGCATCATTTACCCTGCTTGAGCTGCTCCCCCCGCGACCCGACCCCGGATAAGCGGACGAAGATGAGATGATGATGAGAGTGTTTAGTTTGCGTGTGTTTAAACAGAGCACACACGCGCGCCCGCATTCATTCATTCTTTTTAACACTCACTCACGGTAAAATAATGTTTTTCACGATCAAATAGTACTCATCAATCCTAAAAGTTATGGGCATGTAGGCCTACACGATGTCTGTGTCAAGAAAATATGTGTTTGCTGTACGGTGTTTGCAGATGCATTGTTCTTTCCCAAATAATTTACCAAGAATGTGCGGCTTGGTAGATGAGAGAAGCAAAGTGTATGCGCGAGGTGCACAAGCAATCCGTATGCAGCATCGCATGCGCATGTATGCATGCGCCCTTAAAATAGCATCTGAACAACGCGCCACTGACTTTAAACCAGGTATTTCCTGGTCGGTAGCGCAATGGTATTCAGAGACGGCAAAATACCGTTTGCGCCAGAACACGCCTCCTCCTTCCGCCGAACCACCCCTTGGGGCGCATGATCAATCCCTAATTTACCGGCGAGTGGCGCTGGTGGGAAAAGAACGCTCTGCGCCAGTTGTAAACTAGCAACGACACATGCGCCAGTGACTAAGTCACTTGCGCCGGATGCAAGATAGGGCCCCTGGTCTCTCTCAAGCTGCCGGGTAATATTGATGTGCCTGGTCTGCATATGCAACTTTGGATGCTGGTGGGGCTTACACGGCAGGAGAAATTTGGAACGCTCTTCCCTGCACGCCCAAACAAGAGGTATTTTCAAGGACGTAGGAAATCTACTCCATCTCGCTCTTTCCTTGCCCATCTCCGTGGCCTCATCAGAGAGGTCATTCTCTGCACTGCGCCGCTTGAAGACCTGGCTGCGCAACACCGTCGTACAGAGAAGACTCACTCACCTGGCCCTTCTACATATGCACCAGGATATTCTGGATACACTGGACGTCCCTGCTCTGATGACGGAATTCATCAGCACCACCCCAGAACGAAAGACCACCTTTGGAGTCCTACCATCTACTTAAGGTAAGAAAATGTCTTTTAACTGCATATCGGTGTGGGCCCTTGATTAGCGATATCAGATGGTTGGTTTGTGTTCTCATTATGTAGTGGCCGTGCAGCTGGATTAGTTGGAAAAAAAATGTTGTTGCTAGACCTTTTGGCTAATAGAACTAATTTACTTATTTTTTGTGTGTGTTCTTCTGTAGTTCTTTGAATGGGCGCAAGAGGAGGATGGTTTGTAGTTCACCACTGTGTGCGTGCTTGCATGCGTGCGTTTGCTTCGGAGTTCGGAGGAAGGAGTTTTTTTTCTTAACGTTAAGTTTGTTAAAACTATCAAATCAGTTAGCCTCATCTAGGCTATGTTACTTGTTCATAACACTGTCTAATGCATAATATCAGTACCTTGTGCGTGTAATTAAATATTTGAGGTCTTAATTAAAGACATATTCTGAGAAATACTTGCATTTCATGTGTGATTCAATGAAGCACATTCACAAGTTGGCCTTATGGTGTATTTCTAAAACCTCTGGTCTAATACAGGTTGGTTGTGATGACATCTCATTATAGCCTTTATCACATGATTACTAGGCATATAAATAACCAAGTGTAACACCCTATCGAGAACGTTATTTATTTATGTTTGACCTTTCGCATTATGACGTCATCGGAACGTTTCTCAGCCCCCCCAACTGTGAATTACTTCCAGCGTCCCTGGCCCCAAGAGGCCGTGCTTTGCGCTGATTTTAGAACAGGTAAGGGGAGTTGTTAGGCACGACGCGTTGCCACGCAACCCTTGAAGCAACGCAACAGCCAGATGGAACACTGGGTATGAAATGCGCTATATGAATGCCTTGCCATTTGCTGCGCAATAATATGGAATGTAATCAGGTCAAATTGTAAGGTAATGCTGGATTTTACAACGGCTTTTAGCCAATCACAATCAAGGATTTCAACAATCAGGTTTAGAATAACTAATTACCTGCGTGCCATCCGTGCCAACTCAGGAAAGCGCCCTCGATTGGTCCTCCAATATATTAGAGGATCATCACTCCTGGGGATGAGGGCTTCTGACAGGTAACAGTCCAGTTGCTGAGCAGTGGCACTCGTCTGCCTAGGATCTGGATCGTTCTCTTGGACGATTTCGTCAAACATGTTTGAGAGTGAGGGGGCAGACTCGGCCTCGGTGCGCATCGGTCTCGGTGCGGCCCCTTCTCTGTTCGTCACTTCACCGTCTGCCACCGAGTCCAATTCTGCACGAACCATTTCCCTCATTCCTTGTTTCTTGTCACCATCAAAGAAATTATCCTTGTATCGGGGGTCAAGCACACTTGCTATGCAGAACAGGGGGTCTGTGTCCGTCTGGCTAAAACGTCTGTCCAGCGCTTCTAAAAGTGCTGTCTTCATTGTTTTGACCCGTGGTCGGTTTCCACTTCTTTTTTCAGCAGACGCATCAGTGCTGCAAGTGAGGGGATGACATCTGCAGCGGATGCTTTGGCTGAACTAATTTCTCGCGTCAGCTGTTCAAATGGTGCGAGGAGAGAGAGAACATTCTCAATTAATAGCCAATGGTAAGGGGTGAATGTCGCTGGCAGATCGTAATCTGCAATGTAGGTTGCCAGGGTTCGCTTTTGATCCAGAAGGCTCTGTAACATATAGAACGTACTATTCCATCTAGTGCTGACATCTTGCTGGAAACGTTTAGGATACATGCCGAATTGTTCCTGGATAGCCTGGAGGCGAGAATATGCCAGAGGGGAATGTTTAAAGTGGCCTACGATTTTTCTCCCTGTGGATACTATGTCAACAATGCTCCGTTGGCTCAAAACACCTTCATTGACAGCAAGTTGCAAAGTATGGGCCACGCATCGTATTCCTCTCAGGTCGCTATCATCCATGGCTTTAATCATATTACGAGCGTTGTCGCTGACAACTGCGTGTACCCTAGTGCGGTCTATTCCCCAGCGCTCAAACATGCTGCTAAACGCATCCTTTATTGCAGCTGAGGTATGGGAGCCTTTGAATTCCTGGCACTGGAGTACTACACGCTTAAGCTGGAAGTTTTCATCCACCCATTGCGCCGTCATGCTCAACATACTTGTTGGGCTGACGTCGGAGCTCCATATATCAGTGGTGAAGCTAATGTAAGGTAGGTCGCTGCTGTCTTCTGTGCCCAAGAGCTCGCGAACACGACTAGCGATGCTGTTGTACAGCTCTGGAAGACAGACATCGGAGAAGTGCCGTCTACTAGGTAAAGTGTAGCGGGGCTCGATGTGTTGCATTAGTCTTCTAAACCCCACATCCTCCACAACACTGAAAGGCTGGTCATCCAAAGCCTCATCATCATCCTCATCGTCATCCGCTTATCCGGGGTCGGGTCGCGGGGGGAGCAGCTCAAGCAGGGGGCCCCAGACTTCCCTTTCCCGGGCCACATTGACCAGCTCTGACGGGGGGATCCCGAGGCGTTCCCAGGCCAGTGTTGAGATATAATCTCTCCACCTAGTCCTGGGTCTTCCCCGAGGTCTCCTCCCCACTGGACGTGCCTGAAACACCTCCCAAGGAAGGCGCCCAGTGGGCATCCTTACCAGATGCCCGAACCACCTCAGCTGACTCCTTTCTAAGTAAAGGAGCAGCGGCTCTAATCCGAGTTCCTCACGGATGGCTGAGCTTCTCACCCTATCCCTAAGGGAGACGCCAGCCACCCTTCTGAGAAAACTCATCTCGGCCGCTTGTACCCGCGATCTCGTCCTTTCGGTCATCACCCAGCCCTCATGACCATAGGTGAGGATAGGAACGAAGATCAACCGGTAGATCGAGAGCTTTGCCTTGCGGCTCAGCTCTCTTTTCGTTACAACGGTGCGGTAAAGCGAACGCAATACCGCCCCCGCTGCTCCGATTCTCCGGCCAATCTCACGCTCCATAGTACCCTCACTCGCGAACAAGACCCCGAGGTACTTGAACTCCTTCACTTGGGCTAAGGACTCATTACCTACCCGGAGTAAGCAATCCACCGGTTTCCTGCTAAGAGTCATGGCCTCAGATTTAGCGGTGCTGATCCTCATCCCAGCCGCTTCACACTCGGCCGCCAGCCGATCCAGTGAGTGCTGAAGGTCACAGGCCGATGATCCAATGAGGACCACATCATCTGCAAAAAGCAGTGACGAGATCCTCAGACCACCGAACTGCAGCCCCTCCCCACCACGATTGGTGACAAGGCGCAGCCCTGGCGGAGACCAGCACCCACTGAGAACGAAACTGACTGGCTGCCGAGAACACGAACACAGCTCTCGCTTTGGGAGTACAAAGATTGGATGGCCCTGAGGATAGACCCCCTTACCCCATACTCCCGCAGCACCTCCCACAGTTTCTCCCGGGGGACCCGGTCATACGCCTTCTCCAGATCCACAAAACACATGTAGACCGGATGGGCATACTCCCAGGCCCCCTCCAGGATCCTTGCGAGAGTGAAGAGCTGGTCCGTAGTTCCACGTCCGGGGCGAAAACCGCATTGTTCCTCTTCAATCTGAGGTTCGACGATCGGCCGAACCCTCCTTTCCAGCACCTTGGAGTAGACTTTACCAGGGAGGCTGAGAAGTGTGATACCCCGGTAATTGGCACACACTCTCTGGTCCCCCTTTTTGAACAGGGGAACCACCACCCCGGTTTGCCACTCCTTTGGCACTGTACCCGACTCCCACGCGATGTTGAATAGGCGTGTCAACCATGACAGCCCCTCAACACCCAGAGCCTTTAGCATTTCTGGCTGGATCTCATCAATCCCTGGGGCTTTGCCACTGCGGAGATGTTTGACTACCTCAGTGACCTCCACCAGGGAAATTGACGACGAAACACCATCAACCTCGAGCTCTGCCTCCAACATAGAGGGCGTGTTATTCGGATTCAGGAGTTCCTCAAAGTGTTCCTTCCAACGTCCGACGACCTCCTCAGTTGAGGTCAACAGAGTCCCATCCTTACTGTACACAGCTTGGATGGTTCCCCGTTTCCCCCTCCTGAGGTGCCGGATAGTCTTCCAGAAACACTTTGGTGCCGACCGAAAGTCCTTCTCCATGGCCTCTCCGAACTTCTCCCACACCCGCTGCTTAGCCTCCGACACGGCAGCCGCTGCAGCCCTTCGAGCCTGTCGCAACCCTGCAACCGAGTCAGGAGTCCTCCAGGATATCATATCCCGGAAGGCCTCCTTCTTCAGTCGGACGGCTTCCCTGACCACCGGTGTCCACCACGGTGTCCGAGGGTTACCGCCCCTTGAGGAGCCTAAGACCCTGAGGCCACAGCTAGCCACCGCAGCTTCAGCAATGGAGGCTTTGAACACCGCCCACTCCGGCTCAATGCCCCCAACCTCCACAGGAATGCCAGAAAAGCTCCGCCGGAGGTGTGAGTTGAAGATACCTAGGACGGGGGCCTCCTCCAGACGTTCCCAGTTCACCCGCACTACTCGTTTGGGCTTACCAGGTCTATCCGGAAATTTCCCCCATTCCCTGATCCAACTCACAACCAGATGGTGGTCGGTTGACAGTTCCGCCCCTCTCTTTACCCGAGTGTCCAAAACATGCGGCCTCAGATCAGATGACACGATCACGAAATCGATCATCGATCTTCGGCCTAGGGTACTCTGGTACCGGGTACACTTATGAGCACCCTTATGTTCGAACATGGTGTTTGTTATGGATAATCCATGACTAGCACAGAAGTCCAATAACAAACGACCGCTCGGGTTTAGATCAGGGAGGCCGTTCCTCCCCACCACGCCTCTCCAGGTGTCTCCATCGTTGCCCACGTGGGCGTTGAAGTCTCCCAGCAGAACTACGGAGTCCCCTACTGGAGCCCCATACAGGACTCCATTCAGGGTCTCCAAGAAGGCCGAGTACTCTGAGCTGCTGTTTGGTGCATACGCACAAACAACAGTCAAAGTTTTCCCCCCTACAACCCTTAGGCGCAGGGAGGCGACCCTCTCGTCTACCGGGGTAAACTCCAACACCGCGGCGCTCAGCCGGGGATTTATGAGTATCCCCACACCCGCCCGGCGCCTCACGCCCTCGGCAACTCCGGAGAAGAATAGAGTCCAACCCTTATCCAGGAGTACGGTACCAGAGCTGAGACTGTGCGTGGAGGTAAGCCCCACCAGATCTAACTGATAGCGCTCCACCTCCCTCACAAGCTCCGGTTCCTTTCCCCACAGCGAGGTGACGTTCCACGTCCCCAGAGCCAGCTTCTGCCGCCCGGGTCTGGTCCGTCGAGACCCCTGACCTTCGCTGCCACCCATGTGGCTGCGCACCCGACCCCAACGGGTCTTCCCACAGGTGGTGGGCCCATGGGATGAAGAGAGGGGGGGTGCCACGTAGTTTGTTCGGGCTGTGCCCGACCGGGCTCCGTGGCAAACCCGGCCACCAGGCGCTCGCCATCGAGCCCTCCGTCTGGGCCTGGCTCCAGACGGGGGCCCCGGGCTTCCTCCGGGCCGGGTCACATCTCCTCTTTTTTCGTTCTTCATTGGAGTTTTTTGAACCATTCTTAGTCTGGCCCCTCACCTGAGACCACTCTGCCATGAGAGACCCTACCAGGAGCACAAGGCTCCAGACAACACAGCTCTCAGGTTCACAGGGACACGCAAACCTCTCCACCACGATAAGGTGACGGTTCCAGGAGAGGTCATCCAAAGCCATGTACTCCATTACCTTGTCTGTTATCCCCTTTGCCTTTGCGCTGTCCTTGGTGAATTTCTTGTTCTTCTCGAACATTTCAGCAACTGATGGGGTGCTAGCTGTAGCTGTGGTAGTTTTTCTTTTTGTCTCCCTTTGGTACTCATCATATTTTGACGGATGGTTCGACTTTAAATGATGGATGAGCCCTGACGTGCTGAACGTCTTTGCAGTGAGCCCCCCTCTCGAGACTTTGCTGTTGCACTCGTCACAAACGGCATATCTACTTTCCCCTTCGTGGATTTTTAAATATTTCCACACTAGTGACATTTTGACAGGTTGAGCCAGCGCTCATTCACTAGCTTACGAACGTTAGATTAAACATTCCCGCGGTTCATGGCGAGATAAACAAAACAACTCACAACCTATAAAAAGCTAGAGGGGGTGGCGTAATTGTTACATGGCCTGTGCTCCTTGCTTGTGTAATCAGACAAGATTGTATAATTTTGCGCCACCACCACTTTCGGCCTCCGATTCGGCCACTCATTTGGCTTTCGGCCGAATGTGTCTTTTTTTGCGTTTTCGGCCGAATTTTTTCGGTTGCCGAATTTTCGGTGCACCCCTACTGTACACTATATAACACTAATACAAGAATAGTATTAATACTAGTAAACCCCTAACCAACTGCACCATCATCCTGACAAAATACTACTGTTAATTACAGTTAACACATGTTTATAATTTTCTTTGTTTCAGTCCTCACCCCAGAAGAGTCCATGGATCGCTACAGGCGCGTCTTTGTAGCAGTGAAAAAGGGCATGACAAAAACTGAGGCATACGTCAAAGTCGGGGTTGACCGAAAAACGGTAGCAGCAACGGCCGCCATTTCGGAGCTACACGCTGTTGACAAAGACCTGTATGACCAGCTGAGGGCATCAATATCCAAGGGAGGGACACTTTATCTTTAAAGTGCATAGTAAAGAAGAGAGCAGGTTTTTGTTTTGTTTTTAGGGTGCCTTTTTTTTGTTCCATTTTAAAATGCCCTTTTTTTTGGTTGATTTGTTCAGTGACATCGAGAAATGCCTTGTTAAAAGTGCAGCATTTGTTTTTGTTCCAATTTAAAATGCCTTTTTTTGTTTCTGTTTTTGTTTTAAATTGTTAATATTTTCTGTATTACCCCGTTATTATGTTATTATTATGTTATAAATGTTTAACTTAAGTGTCTGTAGTTCCCTCATTGTCATCAACAGTGGTTTGGCGTTTTATAACTAACCCTAAAGTGCTTCACTACTGGTAAACGAATGATTCAAAAAGCTTCGCTACTGGTAAACGAATGGTTGAAAAAGCTTAACTACTGGTGAACGAATGGTTCGCGAAAGAGTAACAACTCAGTATGATGCACTACTTTACATGAAGGTACACAAAAAGCTTCACTACTGGTAAACAAATGATTAAAAAAGCTTCGCTACTGGTAAACGAATGGTTGAAAAAGCGTAACTACTGGTGAACGAATGGTTCGCGAAAGAGTAACAACTCAGTATGATGCATTACTTTACATGAAGGTACACAAAAAGCTTCACTACTGGTAAACGAATGGTTGAAAAAGCTTCGCTACTGGTAAACGAATGGTTGAAAAAGCTTAACTACTGGTGAACGAATGGTTCGCGAAAGAGTAACAACTCAGTATGATGCATTACTTTACATGAAGGTACACAAAAAGCTTCAGTACTGGTAAACGAATGGTTGAAAAAGCTTTGCTACTGGGAAACGAATGGTTGAAAAAGCTTAACTACTGGTGAACGAATGGTTCGCGAAAGAGTAACAACTCAGTATGATGCATTACTTTACATGAAGGTACACAAAAAGCTTCACTACTGGTAAACAAATGATTGAAAAAGCTTCGCTACTGGTAAACGAATGGTTGAAAAAGCTTAACTACTGGTGAACGAATGGTTCGCGAAAGAGTAACAACTCAGTATGATGCATTACTTTACATGAAGGTACACAAAAAGCTTCACTACTGGTAAACGAATGGTTGAAAAAGCTTCGCTACTGGTAAACGAATGGTTGAAAAAGCTTAACTACTGGTGAACGAATGGTTCGCGAAAGAGTAACAACTCAGTATGATGCATTACTTTACATGAAGGTACACAAAAAGCTTCACTACTGGTAAACAAATGATTCAAAAAGCTTCACTACTGGTAAACGAATGGTTGAAAAAGCTTAACTACTGGTGAACGAATGGTTCGCGAAAGAGTAACAACTCAGTATGATGCATTACTTTACATGAAGGTACACAAAAAGCTTCACTACTGGTAAACGAATGATTCAAAAAGCTTCGCTACTGGTAAACGAATGGTTGAAAAAGCTTAACTACCGGTGAACGAATGGTTCGCGAAAGAGTAACAACTCAGTATGATGCATTACTTTACATGAAGGGACACAAAAAGCTTCACTACTGGTGAACGAATGGTTCAAAAAGCTTAACTACTGGTGAACCAATGGTTCGCGAATGAGTAACAACTCATCTTCAGTCAGATCCAGCTCCACCAGTCGATCCAGTGTGGGACCCAAGCCATCCCTCGACAGCGCTTGAAACCAAGGGCGGCAGGTTTAAAGCGTGCCCTGCAGCGGTGGACAATTGCTTTTAAGCCTTCAGCATTACTAATGCCACATAATAAACCTTTAATGTGAATATTAATGTATGTACTGTGTGTATGTATTGTGAATATCTTTATTAATATATGACAATCATCCCGTCTGTGTCCAGTTAATTTAATTACTAATTGTGAAATCCCAGGAAAATTCAGTTGCTTTCATAATCAATTGGTCAGTTTGCTAATTCACAGAATGATGAATTAATACAGTATCCTCTAGTCGGTTTACCAGTAACTCCTCAGTAGTTACTGAGTAACTCACTTAGGGCCCTGTTAGGGCCCTGGTTGTTCATCATTCTTTACTCAGTAACGAATACAGTATCCCCTAGTCTGTTTACCAGTAACTCCTCAGTAGTTACTGAGTAACTCACTTAGGGCCCTGTTAGGGCCCTGTCAGGGCCCCCTGGTCGTTCATCATTCGTTCCTCAGTAACTACCCACGTTTTTGCGTACCTTATTGTAAAGTGTTACCCTGCAAAGGATTTGTGTTTTTTTTAGTGTAACACACATGTGCATGCCCATACACAAACATACACACACAGACACACAGATACACGCATACATACTCAAAGAAACATACAAAAACACACATATACATACACACCAACACACTCAAAAACAAATACACATACACACACATACATACATGCACACACGGACACCCACATACATATGCACATGCATACAAACACATACTCTGTCTCTGTCTCTCTCTCTCCCAAGTTATATAATCACTCTCTTACACACACACACACACACACATACATCTACACACACACAAACACACACACACACAGACCCCCCCCACACTCACGCACACACACTCACACGCACCAGGGTGTCTGCGTCCAGGAACACACACTTGTGGTAGCGGGTGAGGGTCCAGGCGTGGAGCTTAGTGAAGGTCACTCCCAGCTCGGGACGGCCCAGCCAGGAGAGGTGGGCCCGGGCCCGGCTGTCCAGAACGTCCACCAGGACCACCCGGTCAAAGACCTGCTCAAGGGTCCGCCTGGGGTGGGGGTGGGGGTGGGAGGGGGGGAGGCACCGAGGGAGGAGGGGGAGGGGAGATCCAAACATGTTTGGAAGACAGCGTAAAAGTACCGCAAAAAAACGGTTGAACTGTATCTGGAAAAAAACGGTTGTGTGCGTGCGTGCATTTCTGCGTGCGTGTGTTTCTGCGTGCGTGCGTGTGTTTCTGCGTGCATGCGTGAGTGCCTTCATGGGTTTCTGCGTGCATGCCTTCATGCATTTCTGCATGCGTCAATGTGTTTCTGCGTGAGTATGTTTCTGCGTGCCTTCATGGGTTTCTGCGTGCGTGTATTTCTGCGTGCATGAGTGTGTTTCTGCGTGTGCGTGTGTGAGTGCGTGCGTGTTTCTGCGTGCGTGCGTTTCTGCGTACGTGCGTGTGTGTTTCTGCGTGCGTGCGTTCATGTGCTTCTGCCTGTGTGTGTTTGTATGTCTATGTGTGCGTGCTACGTGTTTGTTAATTTCTTTCTTCGTGCCTGCTTGCTTGCGCACGTGTGCTCATGTATTTCTGGGTGAGTGTCTTTATGTGTTTATACGTGCATGCGTTGATGTGCTTCTGCGTGCGTTGGGGCACGCGTCGCCCGTACTCTGCAGCGCAGCTGTGAGGTCTCTCACCTTGACTCGGCGGAGACCCCGGGGGTGATCAGCACCAAGATGCTGCGGGACGTCCCGTGGCGCCGCAGGCTGCGCGCCACCACCGCCGCGCCCATGCAGTACTCATCCGTGGTCGCCAAGGTAACGAAGGCCTCGTCCGCTGGAGAGGAAGAGGAGGAGGTGAGGGTTCAGATGAGGAGAGAAGCGGTGCCCATACAAAGCGACTGAAGGTGAGATTTAATAGCCGTCCTTTGAGTGACATGTGTCAGAAACGGCCTCGCCATCCATCAGAGATCAGGGTGAGAGTCGGTTGCCGTTGACTACAACACACATGAATGACAATGATTTAAACATCTGTACATGAATTAAGCCTGGGTAAATGGCCTTTAATGTCACTCAGATTCTTTAAACAGGAAAAGATAATCAATAGATTAAGTTGAACCTTAAAAAAAGGCCATTGTTTTTGCATGATCTATTCAGTGCAATGTTTTGATTATCTTTATGTGTTTGGGGCACATTTTAAGCTGCATATTTTTAACAGCAGTTAAACTGGCTTATTTTTAACAGTTAATAGTTAAACATGTGTTACAGCAAACAGTTAATCTTGACTGAAGACCAACATTGTGTTTTGTTTAAGTGTATTCACACTTCAAACTAATCTAATGGTAAATACAAAGTGATAATCGCAAGATCTGATAGAAAACACAAGATAAGATAGTATAAAACTTTACTTGCAAATGACCTACCTGACATTTTTGGTATCCGAGGATCTCAAATCCGGGGAATTCTTATGAAATGTGTATGTTTTCACCAAAACTAAACTCTTCAATCCTTATTGTTGTATTGTCGACCGATTCAACCAATCACAGAGGAGTAGTAGGCAAGTCGTTTTTTTTATCAGATCTCGAATCCGACTTTGCTGTTGGATTTTCAGAGCAATATGGAATCCAGGAACTGAAAGTTAGAGGTCAAAGTGGGGAATGAGTGCTATGGGGGACAGGAGGTGGACCTACTTGAGCGGTCAGACAACAACTGGTCATTGAACCAGCAGAGAGCCCAGCTCAACACCAGGTGGAGAGAGGGGTGGGCCTCTCTCTCTCTCATTGACTCTCTGTCTCTCTCTCTCATTGACTCTCTCTGTCTCTCTCTCTCTCTCTCATTGACTCTCTCTGTCTTTTTCTCTCTCTCTCTCTCTACACAGTCACATTATCTCTCTCTCTCTTTGCCTATGTCTAGGAGTTAACAGTTAAACATGCATATTTCTAACAGTTAATAGTTAAACTTGCCCTAATGTGTTACTGTTTCACTAAGCTATCTGTCTCTCTCTGTCTCTCCCCCCCCCCCCCCCCCCCCCACCGGGTTGGCCTAGTTGGCCTCAGAGAGGTAAACAACAAGTGTGGCCAGAGGTCATTCCTACATCATGTCTGTCTCTCTCTCTCTCTCTCTCTCTCTCTCTCTAGGTCTACAGTAACATTAAGTCTCTCACGCTCTCCCTCTCCTTTTCTCTCTTCATTTCCCCCCACTCTCTGTCACTGTCTCTCTCTATCTACCTCCCCCCTCTAATCTCTCTCTCTCTGTCTGGGGTGAATACACATGAATACGGAATAAACACACACACGTATAAATACACACACACACACACACACACACACAGTGGCATCCCGCCCCGTAAGCCTCGGCCCGGACCAGCCCGAGGGTTGGTCCTGTATAGCATGATAAACCAGTAAACGTTTAAGATCTCTCTCTCTCTCTCTCTTTCGACCCCTGAAACAATAACTTTTCAGTATAAACTCTTCACGGCTTAATATACAACCTTTTTATTTTGTAACTGTACTTCACCTTTTCTTTTTTTTTAAATGTATTTTTATTGTTTGGTAGAAGATGTACAATGTCACACAGGTTGTAATATTTCACACTGGTTGCATTTCTTTTGGCGACAATGTAACAAGAATTACAGCATTTTAACAACTTACATTTTTATAAACCCATAAACATCCAACCCTAACAATCCCTAACTAATAACCCTAACTAATAATAATAATATATATACCCACATACACTTACACATATATACTGTTGGGTTTTTTCTGAAGAAAGTAGTCCAATCCTTTATTTGTTAAAGTAGGCCTATTTCGGTATGGCAACTATGAAGCAAAAGGGAGGGAATGGGGGATTATCACGCTGATACGTAGTACTTCCGCATTCGGTGTTCATTGTGCACTGTGACATCCGGTGAATCACTCATCACTCTGTCGAACTGATGATGGAGGACCGGCAGTTCACTTTCACGACATCCCTGGTAAATGTACCCAAAGTCACGTTTTCTGAAGTTCTCAGACTTACCGAACAACACTCCATAACAGCCCGCTCCAAACTGGACAAGGGATTGTTTATTTTTCGAGAAATATATCGACTACGAATGTGAGTGTCTGCTAGCTAGCTTACGCTACGTAGGTTGGCTTATGCTAACGTCAGTTTGGCGTCAGCTCAGTCTGGAGGGATGAAATGATGAGATGAAAAATAAGGTAGACTTGTACTTCTTTGGTACATATATGAATGTGTATCTTCAGCAGAAAGTGAAATGAATGTGAAATGAACTGAATGAATAAAGGAACTGAAAGAATAAAAGGATTTAATTCATTCCCTTTTTCTGAGTACATCATTTACTACATTATATATTAACATTATTTTGAATACTTTCAGGATGGACTGACTGGACTTTAAAATTGATTATAGATGAAAGACTTCTCATTCAATTAAATACATGTCATTCAATATATACAATGTTCAGTGTACAAAATTACAGCTCCGGAAAAAATGAAGGGACCACTCCAAATGTTCAGTGCCTCTCGTTTTAATATTTACATATTATATTTAATATTTATAGGTACATGTTTGAGTAGAAACACTATTCAACAGGGATGTAGCCTTTTAAATCAAGTGGTCTCTGGAAGTTGGTCATCACACAGCAGACGGTCCACAGCTGATTGACTGTCGCAGACAAGGTGAGAGGACAGTGCGTTCCCAGATGCGTTATTCCTTGACTCTGCCTATTGCTCTTTCTACGAGGATTCGAAGTCGAGCGATTGCTTGTGTTTTCAGAGCATCCTCTTCAGTGAACTGCGCAGTGGTTAGAGATAAATTAATTAGTAATATTATTGTGAGTGCTTCAGTCCATCTTAAACATTTGTCTACATATCTTAATGGTCACATTTGGGTCAAAGTTTTAATTTGAAATGTTCATTCCTTTCATGCCTACCTGTCATCTTGAAGGGTGGTATAATCAACGTTGCCCCACGATCAGCTAGTGGCTTCTCGATGGTGAAACCCTTGTCTGCCATGCAGCCATCTCCTGGCTCCAGTAAATCCAGCAGTCCTCTTCGTTCAGTCAGCTCTGGGTCGGAGATGGAGCCGGTGAAGAGACTTGACACAAAAGTCACAGCACTACAAGGGGCAATCCCAATCAAGGCCTTAAAGGTTGTTGTGTTCTTGTAAGATGATGTTCGTACCCGAACATCTGGACTGTACTGCACAAATTTGCTTGGCATGGTGTTCTTGACTTGCTGTTTACTCATCCAGATGGGGAGGGAGCCAAGGAGCAGGGGAGGGAGCCAAGGAGCAGGTAACGGTAGTTGGCCCACGGTATAACAACATGGGAGACAGTGGACACACTGACCTGAAACATGTCAGCCAGCACCTTCTCTTGCAGGCCTGCAGCAACCCGGCAGCAGAAGAGAAAAAACTCAACCAGTTGCAGTCTACACGTTGGACTGGGAGAAATGGGTTCAAATGTTTGTTTCTTTTTCTGAGCTTTCGACCAATAAACCAACATGGAGGCAGATGGTTGAATAACCTCCCAGAAGTCACAAAAAACATCTCTTGACGTGAATCTGGTGTAAAAAAGGATGTCCTCGTCTGAGACACAAAATCTGTGAAAAGGCACTTGAACCACTTTCAGCTGTGACTGCTCTCATCAGCTCCTTGACTGTTTCTTCCAATTGCTGTATGTGTACAGCAGCAGCATCCAGTGCACCTGTATGAGATGAGGAATATAGATTAAAACATCTAACCCAGATTTTGGCTGTGACTTGCATATTGGAAGCAGTTTGGACCTCTAAAGAAATTGCTTTTTGTAGCTCAATATTGCTTTTAAAATGTGCTTTTTATAGCTCAATATTCACCTTTACAATTAATTAAGTAAGATATAAAATGCAACATTTGTACTTGTGATGAAGCTTTTCACATTGTGGTTTGGTCAAATGCTGGGACATTAATAAGACTAAACATTTTGTGCCCGAGTTCTGAAAAGTTGACCTACCTCCTCGGTATAACCTACTAAGAGCCCATTCTGTGATTAAACCATAGGTAGCACATCCTGTCAGGTAGGTGGTTTAAGAACAGTATGGGGTAATAGTAGGCCAATATTTCAGAACACTAACAAACACTGACAAAACTGGTTTAGGAGCAGAACCGAAATCATGTTCTGTCATCACCACCGAAGCTGCGATTTCCTCCATCGGCTCTTATTCACAGGGCAGCGGTTGCTCCAGAGGAAGGGCTGGGTGAACGTCATGGCCTAAGAGAGTTGATGCTCTTTTATAAACAGACCCCCTTCTTGGCAGTTGTTGGGCAAAATAACCTGCACATGTACATTACAAATATAGCTAACTCCTACCCTAGCCTGATGAGCACATCACATGGCAGGCACATTACAATATAGTCAACTCTTGCTCTAACCCAACGAACACATAACACAAACATGATAATATAGTCAGGTCAAGGCCGGAGCCGAAGGCCCCATTTCCCAACCAGGCAAATGGTGGACACTCAGACAATGCACCAGTCATCCTCAAGAACGGGAGAGCCACATTCATTTATCACACAGGAGACACTTCGAGGAGCTCTCCCCCGTTAGGAGGAACACAAGAGATACACATGCATATACCAGGGCCTGAGAGCCACATTAATTTATCACACAGGAGACACTTCGAGGAGCTCTCCCCCGTTAGGAGGAACACAAGAGACACACATGCATATACCAGGGCCTGAGAGCCAAGGTCAAGCAAAAACACACAGAACCACACACACCTCAAACACACACACCTCATCGAGAGGAGGATACAGCATAAGACTGTATCACACAGGGACTCTTCATCTTCTTCTGAAGCAGACCTTCCACGGAGGCGAAGCTCTGGACGAACCATCAGCGCTGATTAGGGACTTAGACATATTCGATCTCTCACGCTTTATGACTCTGTATAACCGTTGCCACTTTACTTAATAAATCCAAGGTCCTCGTGCCGACAGACTTTATTACCTCTCCGTCTCATTTCATCTGGTCCAGTAACTAGACAGACCGTTTTTCCCCTCAAATTGGTGACCCCGACGTGATTTTTTCTGAATTGAACCACAACTGGGAAACGAGAGACGGAGAGCGGCACGACCTCGGGACCCCGGAGCACCGGACCGATTCCTGCAGTCTCACCTCGCGCGCGCCCAACAAAAGGTAGGCAGAACCTGTTGATAAAATCCAAACTCTGCATAGTTATATAGGAACCACATTAGGAGGTGAGACTGTGAGAGCGGTTCGCTACGGGATATCTCGTGGGGACAAATAGGACTGCATCCCAGCATTTCCCCATAAACCCGATTGACCCTGAACGCGTGACACATCGAATATAGGCTCGTTGCATGGTGAAGGAATACCCACGAGACCATAGGGCCTATAAGAATCGGGCATAGTGATACAAGACTACCGATGGCCAAGTAATGGATGTGTAATAAATACACCTGTGTCTTGAAGGGGGTTAGAGTCCCTCGGGTGGGGTTAGTCCCCTTCTTTGTTTGTGTATTAAATAATTCTATGTGGTAAGATGGTTAGAGTCCTTTATCAGGGTTAGAGTCCCTTTGCAGAGGAAACGGTATGCCTGGGGCATGAGTGGCACCCAGAGGAAAAAGGTAAATGAGAATAAGATAAACTAGGCTCGTTGCATGGTGAAGGAATACCCACGAGACCATAGGGCCTATAAGAATCGGGAATAGTGATACAAGACTACCGATGGCCAAGTAATGGATGTGTAATAAATACACCTGTGTCTTAAAGGGGGTTAGAGTCCCTCGGGTGGGGTTAGAGTCCCCTTCTTTGTTTGTGTATTAAATAATTCTATGTGGTAAGAAGGTTAGAGTCCTTTATCAGGGTTAGAGTCCCTTTGCAGAGGAAACGGTATGCCTGGGGCATGAGTGGCACCCAGAGGAAAAAGGTAAATGAGAATAAGATAAACTAGGCTCGTTGCGTGGTGAAAGAACACCCTCGAGGCCTAACGCCTCGTTTCCACATACGTATGTTTTTCGCGTCCGTGCTTCCGTAAATTTACGGAAGGAGTCGCTAGTGTTTTACGTACGGGCATGAATTTATTTACGGACAAAAGATGTTAGGAGAAATCAGCGGATTGCTTACTCCGGGTAGGAAATGAGTGCCCAAATGAAGGAGTTCAAGTACCTCGGGGTCTTGTTCGCAAGTGAGGGTACTATGGAGCGTGAGATTGGCCAGAGAATCGGAGCAGCGGGGGCGGTATTGCGTTCGCTTTACCGCACCGTTGTGACGAAAAGAGAGCTGAGCCGCAAGGCAAAGCTCTCGATCTACCGGTCGATCTACGTTCCTATCCTCACGTATGGTCATGAGGGCTGGGTGATGACCGAAAGGACGAGATCGCGGGTACAAGCGGCCGAGATGAGTTTTCTCAGAAGGGTGGCTGGCGTCTCCCTAACTCGGATTAGAGCCGCTGCTCCTTTACTTAGAAAGGAGTCAGCTGAGGTGGTTCGGGTATCTGGTAAGGATGCCCACTGGGCGCCTTCCTTGGGAGGTGTTTCAGGCACGTCCAGTGGGGAGGAGACCTCGGGGAAGACCCAGGACTAGTTGGAGAGATTATATCTCAACACTGGCCTGGGAACGCCTCGGGATCCCCCTGTCAGAGTTGGTCAATGTGGCCCGGGAAAGGGAAGTCTGGGGCCCCCTGCATGAGCTGCTCCCCCCGCGACCCGACCCCGGATAAGCGGACGAAAATGAGATGAGATGAGATGAATTAGGATGAATTATGGATTACATTTTATTCTATTTATGTAATTTAATTGTAAATATTGCCAATTATTAACCATAGATTACGTAAAGACTTTTATTGAAATGTTGTTATTTTCATAATTTGTAAGGAAATATATATTTTATTCTTTCTTATTTTGGTACTCTGGACCGTCAGGTCTGTTGAACTATGCATTTCTACCGCTTGTCCTCAGAATCCTCTATTTGGGGGGGACTCTTCTGCTCTCCTACGAGGCAGGTTATCCCAGAACTCTCCTAATAAGAATCCCCAGGCCTGGATAATCCCCGGACTTCTGTGGACGAGCGGTATGCATGCTATGGACAACTTTAAAGGCTAACCGTTCATGATGTGGAGTCTAGATAATTATTCCTATCTTAAGATCACTGTGTAACTGTCGTACAGGGATCTGGTTTGATGTAAGACCCCTGGGTTGGTGTCCTTTTGTAGGACTTCTTTCGGTTCTGGAATCCGGCTTTCCTAATTATTGAATACAAGATAATGCATGCATATTGGTGGTACGATATTATATCTATTGCAATCGCTCCAATGGAAGCAATAGTTGACCTTTGAACATCTCACGCAGTGTTATTCAGTTTATTTGTATGTAGTAGCTGATTACTGCAGAATTTAACCCATGTAGATTTAATATTCGCAAAAAATGTTTTGTAATTGTGGCTACAGCAGTTGAGCTAACTCCCTCCTTGGGCACCGTTTAAAACCATGTGCACCATCTATTAATTAGACATATTATTCTAGCAGTTGAACCCTGTGTCTATTTGAACCAGCCTGGTTCTCTACCTGTCTTGCTACACAAAATGCATGAAAATAGACAGAAGGGCTCAGCAACCTGGAAAAAATAATAATTACTGTCATTGTTTGGCATTCTTTCCTGCTTATACTGCCATTTCCTGGAGAGAGAGAGAGAATTAAGACCAATGCAGAGAAGTAAAAAGATGAGTGTTTGGCAACTTGTAATGCTTGTGTTGCCACCTCCTGAAGAGAAAAGAGAATTAAGATCAATGCACAGAAGTAAAATGATGATCATGGGCAACTGGTCGTTGTGTTGCCACTTCCTGATTAGAAAAGAGAATATTTTAAGTAATGTAAAAAATTAAAATGATGAATGTCGGGCATCCATTACTGCTCGGGTTGCAAAGGCCTGACGAGAAAAGAGAACAAATTTAGTACAATTGCAAGACATTTATAGATCGTTTATACTATTAATGCTAGTGAATCAAAATACATTGATTACAACCTACACAAATACGTGACTAGGGTGGGAGGGGGCAAGGGGGAGAAAGAACAATAAGATAAGACTTCAATTTAACTGACAATAGGAAGGGGTTTAGCCTCCTTCTTTAAGCAATATGAAAAAGGGAGTGTGTGGTAGAGAGCGTTTGAAGGTACAGCCTAGGTGTGTTCATCTTTAAGTTGCAGGGCTGTGTGATCTGCAGGGAAATCAATAGGTCTTTGTCTATCAAGTTGATGTGGCATAGGGGGTGTATAGAAATGTATTAGATCCCTCTGATTCAGTATGAATGTTAAAGTCAAGAGGGGTTTTGAACGGCTGTTTAATGCGTTACCCTATTGTTGCAAGGAAAATTTGGTCTCGTCTGGTGGGGGCAGACAATTAAGGGGATTCTTGAGCTGGATGGGGGGAAAACAGTAGATCGGCTTCTTGGAAAGCAGGGGGTCTCAGTAGACTCTTTCTCCGCACTGTGTGTACATTTATATATACACAGATAGTCCTATGAGATCCTCGGATGAAAAGGGGAACTACAAACAGAAGTTATCGTTAGTTTTAAACAGCCACACAGAGAGAGAGAGAGAGAGGTGTCGTGGGAGGGGTGGGGGGGTCTTTACGAGGAGGTTTTGCTGGAGGAAGAGTGTTTGTCGGGGGTTCACTAAGATAGATGAGAGGAGGTGGAAAATAACTTCAATTCAACTATCAAATAGAAAGGCGTGTGGCCTTCTTCTTTCAGCAATATGAATAAGGAAGTGAGGGGAAGAGAGTGTTTGAAGGCATTCATGAAGGGGGTGCGGAAGGAGGGGAGGGGGGTGTTGGACGGGATCTGAAGAGGGAGATGAAAGGGTTTCAAGGGGAGGGAGGTGTAAGAGGGGTAGATTACCAGGGGCATGCGGAGGGAGGGGGGAGAGGGGGGTGTTGGATTCACTACCAAGAACTTCAAATATGGCGGCGGGGCAAACTACATACGTATCAGCCGACTACAGAAACTTCTCTGAGTTCTATCTGTCCGGCTGAAAACTGTGGTACCTTATGGCATAAGGCAACCGCTTAACCGCAATTTGTGTTCTCAGTACACTCTGTCTCTGCGCTGTGTGTACATTTATATGTACACAGATAGCCCTATGAGATCCTTGGATGATAAGGGGAACTACAAATAGAAGTTATCGTTGTTAAAAATAGCGACAGAGAGAGAGAGATGTGTCGTGGGAGAGGCTGGGGGTTGGATTTACGAGGAGGGTTTGGCGTGAGGAAGATTGGTGGTGGGGGGTTCATTAAGACAGTGGAGGAGGAGAAGCGGAGAGAGACGGGGTTGGAGAGAGAGAGAGAGATGGAAGGCCAGTGAGGGGACGGGGTGTTAGACTGGGCCTGGAGGGGGGTGGTGGGGACTTTACGAGTGTAAAGGGTTAGGAGGGACTCGTAGATTAATAATTCATCGTCTTTAATAACAAAATACCAACAGACTTGAATGTAAAATGTAAGCATGCAGTCTTGGATGGTATTAGCGGATCAGCAGATAGGATGGTATTTACTCTGAACGTCCGCTATGGAGCTACTGCTTAGGAACACAGACCGTGCCGGCTTCAGGAAAGTTCAGAAGAATGGGAGAAGTGAAAGATAATAAGGATTGAAACTCTCGTTAATGTTCTATTGTGGCTCGATCTTCACAGAGACCGATAGTGGAGGACCTTCCCAGACAGCAATGGGGCGTTGAAAACGGGTTCATTGTTGGTTAAAATAGTCGGTTTCCGTCAGACGACTAAAATTCACCGTTGAATCAACGTGGTGGATAGTCGTTATCTCGACGGTCGGAGAATGTCGAAAATACTACGTTGTTTCAACGATGATTTGCGTGCCAATTTTCAACGTCATTTACCACACGTCGAAATGGCGTTGAATTGAGGTTGTAACGCATATTAGCAATTTTCCTGATATTTCGATTGTCATTTTGTAATGAGATCAATTAATGCTTATCCTTGTAGATAATCTGCAGGTATGGCCAATGAATGTCGCAGCTACAACTATTTCTGGCTGGAAAACTGGTCTATATACTTTTAGCAAGCTCACACAAACAGCTTTCACAAATGCAATAAAGATCACTGGTTAAGAAAACCCCATTACAACAGTAGCATTTGAGAGGGGTTAAAACACAGAAGCCGCAATTTAGAAATCCTAGTAAAGCGATGTAAACACCATGAGATCTACTCACGATTCACATTAGTTCAGATCCAAAGTTAGTCATAAGATATGCCCCAAAGCTCACTTACCTTATTGATTTCCACGCCCCTATTCTTTGAAATAATTACTCAAGAGTTTGGCTTGACAAAGATTAAGGTTTTAGTACCCATTTGATTGTGTTTTTTGAAAACTGTTAAGGAATAAACAAACTACATTAATGGAAATGTGTTGCAAGGTTGTAATAACACAGAAAAACAAGTTAACTTGAAATAAACAAACATACATGTAATGGAGCAGGAGAGGGAATACAGTAACCAGGGGTCAACCTTTTCAACATTCAGTGCCAGTTTGACATTTTCTCGTTAATATGCCATAAGAAACAATGTATTAAATATTAAGCTGAATTATGACACAGCGACCAAAAATATTTCCAACACATTAAATGTTTGTTATCTCAAACATCTCAAAGCACTACTTTCAGAAACTTATTCAAAAAACCATTTGCACTGAGAAGTGTAAATGTGGAAACATCCGCATCAATATCTTTAAAGACATGTACAGCTTTACAAAAAATATGTGAAGTCCATGCTTACATATACAGGCCACAACTATTTTTTATATCATTTCAGAACACTGCTTTCAGTGACTAATTTAAACATCTTTGCACTGGTAGGAAATGCCCAAAAAACAGAATAAAGTGGGGGAAATAAATCTGTAGTAATGTTTATGCTGCCGCATTGTAGAAGGGAAGAAATTGAATAAAATAAAAATAAAATCCCAAGTGTGCCAATGTAGTATGCAGTAAAATAAACAATGAGGCATAGCAAACACTTACGGAATGGCTTCAAATTACATTCCCCAAACATAGATGTGGACAAAGGAGATGCATGAAAGAGACAAGTAGTTGTCTTCATCTACGTAACAAGAAATAGTGATGGCAAAATTTACACCCAAACAGCAGAGGTGCATTTAATCGATGGGATATGTGAAATGGGCTTTTTTTGTACCTAAATCAACTGTAGATGATAAAGACTGAACCAGAGGATAGCACACTGTTTTGGAGAAAAGCACATGCTGGAGCATCGCTTATAAAGGAGCACACCTTAGAGGTTTACCTCTGAAGGTTCAGCAGCTGGGTGATATCATCGACAAATGCTTTAAGGTAGTCATACATCATACACATTGTTGGTACCCCCGTGTTAAAACAAAAACTTGAAACTGACAAAAGTAACTATACATCAATATTTCTTAGTAATCAGACTTTTTATGGAATTTTGGAACAGAATAATTAAGCAATATCACACGAGAGGGAGTGCTGTTGTACTGAATATCAGCACGGCTGTGATTCTCTTCCCAGCCGTAGTACAACAGCACTCACTCCTGAGTGATATTGCTTTTATCCAACAGTTCTACAAGCACCAATCATTAGTTAACAATAATAATTAACAACATATTATGATCAGATTTCTTTGGTTCATTAATGATTTATTTGGCTCCGCCAACACAAATAGATCCGCAACTGGACTGAACTGTTGCCAAGCAACACAAACACATTAGCATTACATTAGGTTCCCTTGTTCCTCTTCTGGCGACCATTCTTAATTCAACTTAATTCAGCTGCAATCTAAGCTACAAAAAGATTGTTAATAACATTAACGGTTATGAGAACACCCGTAAAGCGGAGCGATACGTGGATAGTTAAAAGACCCAGTGCTGTTATACTCTATATCAGCACTGGAATGCCCCTTGTCCAATCAAATTACTTGGTCGGAACTGACTTGGATAATTTGTAATAATCTTCA